>NC_134831.1:115429750-115556280 GCF_004210375.1 Tachypleus tridentatus
TAGAAAGGTGTGAAGTATTGTTATACAACCAATAAGTAGTATCTATAGAAAGGTATAGTATTGTTATACAACCAATAAGTAGCATCTATAGAAAGGTATGATGTATAATTATAGATCAATAAGTAGTATCTATAGAAAGTATTGTTATACAACCAATAAGTAGTATCTATAGGAAGTATTGTTATACAATCAATAAGTAGTATCTATAGGAAAGTATGATGAATAATTATAGAGGAAGTATTCTATAGAAGGTACCAATAAGTATAGATCAATAGAAAGGTATGAAGTATTCTTATACAACCAATAAGTAGTATCTATAGAAAGTGAAGTATTGTTATACACCAATAAGTAGTATCTATAGAAAGGTATGAAGTATTGTTATAGACCAATATGTAGCATCTATAGAAAGGTATGAAGTATTGTTATACAACCAATAAGTAGTATCTATAGAAAGGTATGAAGTATTGTTATACACCAATAAGTAGTATCTATAGAAAGGTATGAAGTATTGTTATAGACCAATCAAGTAGTATCTATAAGTAGTTACAACAACCAATAAGTAGTATCTTATGGAAAGTATTCTATATCAAAAGGTATCTATAGAAAGCATTGAAGTAGCATTGCACATAAACAAGTAGTATCTATAGAAAGGTATGAAGCATTGTTATACAATCAATAAGTAGTACACCAATAAGTAGTATCTATAGAAAGGTGTGAAGTATATAGATCATAATTAGTATATTGTGTTATGTAGTATCCATATAAGATGAAGTATTATACAATCAATAAAGTATCTATAGCGAAGTATATACACAACAAGTAATATCTATAGAAAGGTATGAAGTATAGTAGCATCTATAGGAAGTGTTGTTACACTAATAAGTAGTATCTATAGAAAGGTGTGAAGCATTGTTATACAATCAATAAGTAGTATCTATAGAAAGGTATGAAGTATTGTTATATAACCAATAGGTAGTATCTATAGAAATGGTATGAAGCATAATTATACACAAATAAGTAGTATCTATAGAAAGGTAAGAAGTATCTATAGAAAGATATATGTTATACAATCAATAAGTAGTATCTATAGGAAGCATTGTTATACAATCAATAAGTAGTATCTATAGAAAGGTATGAAGGTACAACCAATGAAGTATTGTTATACACAATAAGTAGTATCTATAGAAAGGTATGAAGCATTGTTATACAATCAATAAGTAGTATCTATAGAAAGGTATGAAGTATTGTTATACAATCAATAAGTAGTATCTATAGAAAGGTATGAAGCATAATTATAGATCAATAAGTAGTATTTATAGAAAGGTATGAAGTATTGTTATAGACCAATATGTAGTATCTATAGAAAGGTGTGAAGTATAATTATACACCAATAAGTAGTATCTATAGAAAGGTATGAAGTATTGTATTATAATCAATAAGTAGCATCTATAGAAAGGTATGATGTATAATTATAGATCAATAAGTAGTATCTATAGAAAGTATATTGTTATACATCAATAAGTAGTATCTATAGGTATGAAGTATTGTTACACACCAATAAGTAGTATCTATAGGAAGGTATGAAGAATAATTATAGATCAATAAGTAGTATCTATAGGAAGGTATTGAATTATAGATCAATAAGTAGTATCTATAGAAAGTATGAAGTATTGTTATACACCAATAAGTAGTATCTATAGGTATGAAGTATTGTTATACAACCAATAAGTAGTATCTATAGAAAGGTATGAAGTATTGTTATAGACCAATATGTAGTATCTATAGAAAGGTGTGAAGTATAATTATACACCAATAAGTAGTATCTATAGAAAGGTATGAAGTGTTGTTATGCAACCAATAAGGTAGTATCTATAGAAAGGTATGATGTATAATTATAGATCAATAAGTAGTATCTATAGAAAGCTGTTATAATACAACCAATAAGTAGTATCTATATGGAAAGTATTGTTATACAATACAATAAGTAGTATCTATAGAAAGTATTGTTATACAACCAATAAGTAGTATCTATAGAAAGGTATGAAGTATTGTTATACACCAATAAGTAGTATCTATAGAAAGGTATGAAGCATTGTTATACAACCAATAGGTAGTATCTATGGAAAGGTATGAAGTATTGTTATACAACCAATAAGTAGTATCTATAGAAAGGTATGATGAATAATTATAGATCAATAAGTAGTATCTAGAAAAGCATTGTTATACAACAATAAGTAGTATCTATAGAAAGGTATGAAGTATTGTTATACAACCAATAAGTAGTATCTATAGAAAGGTATAAAGCATTGTTATACAACCAATAAGTAGTATCTATAGAAAGGTATGAAGCATTGTTATACACCAATAAGTAGTATCTATAGAAAGCATTGTTATACACACAAATAAGTAGTATCTATAGAAAGGTATGAAGTATTGTTATACAACCAATAAGTAGTATCTATAGAAAGGCATGAAGCATTGTTATACATCAATAAGTAGTATCTATAGAAGGGTATGAAGCATTGTTATACACAAATAAGTAGTATCTATAGAAAGGTATGAAGTATTGTTATACAACCAATTAGTAGTATCTATAGGAAGTGTTGTTATAATAACAATAAGTAGTATCTATAGAAAGGTATGAAGTATTGTTATACAACCAATAAGTAGTATCTATAGAAAGGTGTGAAGCATAATTATAGATCAATAATTAGTATTTATAGAAAGGTATGAAGTATTGTTATAGACCAATATGTAGTATCTATAGAAAGTTGTGAAGTATAATGATACACCAATAAGTAGTATCTATAGAAAGGTGTGAAGTATTGTTATATTGTTAACCAATAAGTAGTATCTATAGGAAGTATTGTTAAACACAAATAAGTAGTATCTATAGAAAGGTATGAAGTATTGTTATACACCAATTAGTAGTATCTATAGAAAGGTATGAAGCATTGTTATACACCAATAAGTGGTATCTATAGAAAGGTGTGAAGTATAATTATAGATCAATAATTAGTATTTATAGAAAGGTATGAAGCATTGTTATAGACCAATATGTAGTATCTATAGAAAGGTGTGAAGTATAATTATACACCAATAAGTAGTATCTATAGAAAGGTATAAAGTATTGTTATATACACCAATAGGTAGTATCTATAGAAAGGTATGATGTATAATTATAGATCAATAAGTAGTATCTATAGAAAGTATTGTTATACACCAATAAGTAGTATCTATAGGAAGCATTGTTATACAACCAATAAGTAGTATCTATAGGAAGGTATGATGAATAATTATAGATCAATAAGTAGTATCTATAGAAAGTAGTATTGTTATAACCAATAAGTAGTATCTATAGAAAGCATTGTTTATACACCAATAAGTAGTATCTATAGAAAGGTATGAAGTATTGTTATACACAAATAAGTAGTATCTATAGAAAGGTATGAAGTATTGTTATACAACCAATAAGTAGTATATATAGAAAGGTATGAAGTATTGTTATACAACCAATAGGTAGCATCTATAGAAAGGTATGAAGCATAATTATAGATCAATAAGTAGTATCTATAGAAAGGTATGAAGCATTGTTATACAACCAATAAGTAGTATCTATAGAAAGGTATGAAGTATTGTTATACACCAATAAGTAGTATCTATAGAAAGGTATGAAGTATTGTTATACAACCAATAGTAGTATCTATAGAAAGTGTTGTTATACAACCAATAAGTAGTATCTATAGAAAGGTATGAAGTATTGTTATACAACCAATAAGTAGTATCTATAGAAAGGTATGAAGTATAATTATACACCAATAAGTAGTATCTATAGAAAGGTGTGAAGCATTGTTATACAACCAATAAGTAGTATCTATAGAAAGGTATCAAGTATTTTATACAACCAATAAGTAGTATCTATAGAAAGTGTGAAGTATTGTTATACAATCAATAAGTAGTATCTATAGAAAGGAATGAAGCATTGTTATACAATCAATAAGTAGTATCTATAGAAAGGTATGAAGCATTGTTATACAACCAATTAGTAGTATCTATAGGAAGCATTGTTATATACCAATAAGTAGTATCTATAGAAAGCATTGTTATACACCAATAAGTAGAATCTATAGAAAGGTATGAAGTATTTTTATGCACTAATAGGTAGTATCTATAGAAAGGTATGATGTATAATTATAGATCAATAAGTAGTATCTATAGAAAGTATTGTTATACACCAATAAGTAGTATCTATGGAAAGTATTGTTATACACCAATAAGTAGTATCTATAGAAAGGTATGAGGTATTGTTATACACCAATAAGTAGTATCTATAGAAAGGTATGAAGCATTGTTATACACCAATAAGTAGTATCTATAGAAAGGCATGATGTATAATTATAGATCAATAAGTAGTAGCTATGGAAAGTATTGTTATACACCAATATGTAGTATCTAGAGGAAGTATTGTTATACACCAATAAGTAGTATCTATAGAAAGGTATGAAGTATTGTTATACACCAATAAGTAGCATCTATGGAAAGGTATGAAGTATTGTTATACACCAATAAGTAGTATCTATAGAAAGGTATGATGAATAAGTATAGATCAATAAGTAGTATCTCGAAAAAGTATTGTTATACAATCAATAAGTAGTATCTATAGGAAGTATTGTTATATGCAAGTAGTATCTATAGAATGTATTGTTATAACCAATAAGTAGTATCTATAGAAAGGTATGAAGTATTTTTAACACCAATAAGTAGTATCTATAGGAAGATGTGAAGTATTGTTATATAACCAATAAGTAGTATCTATAGAAAGGTATGAAGTATTGTTATACAACCAATAAGTAGTATCTATAGAAAGGTATGATGTATAATTATAGATCAATAAGTAGTATCTATAGAAAGTAATGTTATACAACCAATAAGTAGTATCTATAGAAAGGTGTGAAGTATAATTATAGATCAATAATTATTATTCATAGAAAGGTATGAAGTATTGTTATAGACTAATATATAGTATCTATAGAAAGGTGTGAAGTATAATTATACAACCAATAAGTAGTATCTATAGAAAGGTGTGAAGCATTGTTATACAACCAATAAGTAGTATCTATAGAAAGGTATGAAGCATTGTTATATAACCAATAGGTAGTATCTATAGAAAGGTATGAAGTATAATTATAGATCAATAAGTAGTATCTATAGAAAGGTATGAAATATTGTTATACACAAATAAGTAGTATCTATAGAAAGGCATGAAGCATTGTTATACAACCAATAAGTAGTATCTATAGAAAGGTATGAAGTATTGTTATACAACCAATAGGTAGTATCTATAGAAAGGTATGAAGTATAATTATAGATCAATAAGTAGTATCTATAGAAAGGCATGAAGTATTGTTACAATCAATAAGTAGTATCTATAGAAAGGTATGAAGTATTGTTATACACAAATAAGTAGTATCTATAGAAAGGTATGAAGCATTGTTATACAACCAATTAGTAGTATCTATAGGAAGTGTTGTTATTACACAAATAAGTAGTATCTATAGAAAGGTATGAAGTATTGTTATACAATCAATAAGTAGTATCTATAGAAAGGTATGAAGTATAATTATACAACCAATAAGTAGTATCTATAGAAAGGTATGAAGCATTGTTATACACCAATAAGTAGTATCTATAGAAAGGTATCAAGTATATTTATACACCAATAGGTAGTATCTATAGGAAAGTGTGAAGTATTGTTATACACCAATAAGTAGTATCTCGAGAAAGGAATGAAGTATTGTTATACACCAATAAGTAGTATCTATGGAAAGGTATGAAATATTGTTATACACCAATTAGTAGTATCTATAGGAAGTGTTGTTATACACAAATAAGTAGTATCTATAGAAAGGTATGAAGTATTGTTATACACCAATAAGTAGTATCTATAGAAAGGTGTGAAGTATAATTATAGATCAATAATTAGTATTTATAGAAAGGTATGAAGTATTGTTATAGACTAATATGTAGTATCTATAGAAAGGTGTGAAGTATTGTTATACACCAATAAGTAGTATCTATAGAAAGGTATGAATTATTGTTACACACCAATAAGTAGTATCTATAGAAAGATATGAAGTATTGTTATACACCAATAAGTAGTATCTATAGGAAGTATTGTTATACACAAATAAGTAATATCTATAGAAAGGTATGAAGTATTGTTATACACCAATTAGTAGTATCTATAGGAAGTGTTGTTATATACAAATAAGTAGTATCTATAGAAAGGTATGACGTATTGTTATACACCAATAAGTAGTATCTATAGAAAGGTATGAAGTATTGTTATACACCAATAAGTGGTATCTATAGAAAGGTGTGAAGTATAATTATAGATCATAATTAGTATTTATAGAATGGTATGAAGTATTGTTATAGACCAATATGTAGTATCTATAGAAAGGTGTGAAGTATAATTATACAACCAATAAGTAGTATCTATAGAAAGGTATAAAGTATTGTTATACAACCAATAGGTAGTATCTATAGAAAGGTATGATGTATAATTATAGATCAATAAGTAGTACCTATAGAAAGTATTGTTATACACCAATAAGTAGTATCTATAGGAAGTATTGTTATACACCAATAAGTAGTATCTATAGGAAGGTATGATGAATAATTATAGATCAATAAGTAGTATCTATAGGAAGGTATGATGAATAATTATAGATCAATAAGTAGTATCTATAGAAAGTATTGTTATATAACCAATAAGTAGTATCTATAGAAAGTATTGTTATACACCAATAAGTAGTATCTATAGAAAGGTGTGAAGTATTGTTATAGACTAATATGTAGTATCTATAGAAAGGTGTGAAGTATAATTATACACCAATAAGTAGTATCTATAGAAAGGTATGAAGTGTTGTTATGCACCAATAGGTAGTATCTATAGAAAGGTATGATGTATAATTATAGACCAATAAGTAGTATCTATAGAAAGTTTTGTTATACAATCAATAAGTAGTATCTATGGAAAGTATTGTTATATAACCAATAAGTAGTATCTATAGAAAGTATTGTTATATAATCAATAAGTAGTATCTATAGAAAGGTATGAAGTATTGTTATACACAAATAAGTAGTATCTATAGAAAGGTATGAAGTATTGTTATACACCAATAAGTAGTATCTATAGAAAGGTATGAAGTATTGTTATACACCAATAAGTGGTATCTATAGAAAGGTGTGAAGTATAATTATAGATCATAATTAGTATTTATAGAAAGGTATGAAGTATTGTTATAGACCAATAAGTAGTATCTATAGAAAGATATGAAGTATTGTTATACAACCAATAAGTAGTATCTATAGGAAGTATTGTTATACACAAATAAGTAATATCTATAGAAAGGTATGAAGTATTGTTATACACCAATTAGTAGTATCTATAGGAAGTGTTGTTATACACAAATAAGTAGTATCTATAGAAAGGTGTGAAGTATTGTTATACACCAATAAGTAGTATCTATACAAAGGTATGAAGTATTGTTATACACCAATAGGTAGTATCTATAGAATGGTATGAAGTATAATTATAGATCAATAAGTAGTATCTATAGAAAGGTATGAATTATTGTTACACAATCAATAAGTAGTATCTATAGAAAGATATGAAGTATTGTTATACAACCAATAAGTAGTATCTATAGGAAGTATTGTTATACACAAATAAGTAATATCTATAGAAAGGTATGAAGCATTGTTATACACCAATTAGTAGTATCTATAGGAAGTGTTGTTATACACAAATAAGTAGTATCTATAGAAAGGTATGAAGTATTGTTATACACCAATAAGTAGTATCTATAGAAAGGTATGAAGTATTGTTATACACCAATAAGTGGTATCTATAGAAAGGTGTGAAGTATAATTATAGATCATAATTAGTATTTATAGAATGGTATGAAGTATTGTTATAGACTAATATGTAGTATCTATAGAAAGGTGTGAAGTATAATTATACAACCAATAAGTAGTATCTATAGAAAGGTATAAAGTATTGTTATACAACCAATAGGTAGTATCTATAGAAAGGTATGATGTATAATTATAGATCAATAAGTAGTACCTATAGAAAGTATTGTTATACACCAATAAGTAGTATCTATAGGAAGTATTGTTATACACCAATAAGTAGTATCTATAGGAAGGTATGATGAATAATTATAGATCAATAAGTAGTATCTATAGGAAGGTATGATGAATAATTATAGATCAATAAGTAGTATCTATAGAAAGTATTCTTATACACCAATAAGTAGTATCTATAGAAAGTATTGTTATACACCAATAAGTAGTATCTATAGAAAGGTGTGAAGTATTGTTATAGACTAATATGTAGTATCTATAGAAAGGTGTGAAGTATAATTATACACCAATAAGTAGTATCTATAGAAAGGTATGAAGTGTTGTTATGCACCAATAGGTAGTATCTATAGAAAGGTATGATGTATAATTATAGACCAATAAGTAGTATCTATAGAAAGGTTTGTTATACACCAATAAGTAGTATCTATGGAAAGTATTGTTATACACCAATAAGTAGTATCTATAGAAAGTATTGTTATACACCAATAAGTAGTATCTATGGAAAGGTATGAAGTATTGTTATACACAAATAAGTAGTATCTATAGAAAGGTATGAAGTATTGTTATACACCAATAAGTAGTATCTATAGAAAGGTATGAAGTATTGTTATACACCAATAAGTGGTATCTATAGAAAGGTGTGAAGTATAATTATAGATCATAATTAGTATTTATAGAAAGGTATGAAGTATTGTTATAGACTAATATGTAGTATCTATAGAAAGATATGAAGTATTGTTATACACCAATAAGTAGTATCTATAGGAAGTATTGTTATACACAAATAAGTAATATCTATAGAAAGGTATGAAGTATTGTTATACACCAATTAGTAGTATCTATAGGAAGTGTTGTTATACACAAATAAGTAGTATCTATAGAAAGGTGTGAAGTATTGTTATACACCAATAAGTAGTATCTATACAAAGGTATGAAGTATTGTTATACACCAATAGGTAGTATCTATAGAATGGTATGAAGTATAATTATAGATCAATAAGTAGTATCTATAGAAAGGTATGAATTATTGTTACACACCAATAAGTAGTATCTATAGAAAGATATGAAGTATTGTTATACACCAATAAGTAGTATCTATAGGAAGTATTGTTATACACAAATAAGTAATATCTATAGAAAGGTATGAAGTATTGTTATACACCAATTAGTAGTATCTATAGGAAGTGTTGTTATACACAAATAAGTAGTATCTATAGAAAGGTATGAAGTATTGTTATACACCAATAAGTAGTATCTATAGAAAGGTATGAAGTATTGTTATACACCAATAAGTGGTATCTATAGAAAGGTGTGAAGTATAATTATAGATCATAATTAGTATTTATAGAATGGTATGAAGTATTGTTATAGACTAATATGTAGTATCTATAGAAAGGTGTGAAGTATAATTATACACCAATAAGTAGTATCTATAGAAAGGTATAAAGTATTGTTATACACCAATAGGTAGTATCTATAGAAAGGTATGATGTATAATTATAGATCAATAAGTAGTACCTATAGAAAGTATTGTTATACACCAATAAGTAGTATCTATAGGAAGTATTGTTATACACCAATAAGTAGTATCTATAGGAAGGTATGATGAATAATTATAGATCAATAAGTAGTATCTATAGGAAGGTATGATGAATAATTATAGATCAATAAGTAGTATCTATAGAAAGTATTCTTATACACCAATAAGTAGTATCTATAGAAAGTATTGTTATACACCAATAAGTAGTATCTATAGAAAGGTGTGAAGTATTGTTATAGACTAATATGTAGTATCTATAGAAAGGTGTGAAGTATAATTATACACCAATAAGTAGTATCTATAGAAAGGTATGAAGTGTTGTTATGCACCAATAGGTAGTATCTATAGAAAGGTATGATGTATAATTATAGATCAATAAGTAGTATCTATAGAAAGTTTTGTTATACACCAATAAGTAGTATCTATGGAAAGTATTGTTATACACCAATAAGTAGTATCTATAGAAAGTATTGTTATACACCAATAAGTAGTATCTATAGAAAGGTATGAAGTATTGTTATACACCAATAAGTAGCATCTATGGAAAGGAATGAAGTATTGTTATACACCAATAGGTAGCATCTATGGAAAGGTATGAAGTATTGTTATACACCAATAAGTAGTATCTATAGAAAGGTATGATGAATAATTATAGATCAATAAGTAGTATCTCGAAAAAGTATTGTTATACACCAATAAGTAGTATCTATAGAAAGGTATGAAGTATTGTTATACACCAATAAGTAGTATCTATAGAAAGGTATAAAGTATTGTTATACACCAATAGGTAGTATCTATAGAAAGGTATGAAGTATTGTTATACACTAATAAGTAGTATCTATAGGAAGTATTGTTATACACAAATAAGTAGTATCTATAGAAAGGTATGAAGTATTGTTATACACCAATAAGTAGTATCTATAGAAAGGCATGAAGTATTGTTACACACCAATAAGTAGTATCTATAGAAGGGTATGAAGTATTGTTATACACAAATAAGTAGTATCTATAGAAAGGTATGAAGTATTGTTATACACCAATTAGTAGTATCTATAGGAAGTGTTGTTATACACAAATAAGTAGTATCTATAGAAAGGTATAATGTATTGTTATACACCAATAAGTAGTATCTATAGAAAGGTGTGAAGTATAATTATAGATCAATAATTAGTATTTATAGAAAGGTATGAAGTATTGTTATAGACTAATATGTAGTATCTATAGAAAGTTGTGAAGTATAATGATACACCAATAACTAGTATCTATAGAAAGGTGTGAAGTATTGTTATACACCAATAAGTAGTATCTATAGGAAGTATTGTAAAACACAAATAAGTAGTATCTATAGAAAGGTATGAAGTATTGTTATACACCAATTAGTAGTATCTATAGAAAGGTATGAAGTATTGTTATACACCAATAAGTGGTATCTATAGAAAGGTGTGAAGTATAATTATAGATCATAATTAGTATTTATAGAAAGGTATGAAGTATTGTTATAGACTAATATGTAGTATCTATAGAAAGGTGTGAAGTATAATTATACACCAATAAGTAGTATCTATAGAAAGGTATAAAGTATTGTTATACACCAATAGGTAGTATCTATAGAAAGGTATGATGTATAATTATAGATCAATAAGTAGTACCTATAGAAAGTATTGTTATACACCAATAAGTAGTATCTATAGGAAGTATTGTTATACACCAATAAGTAGTATCTATAGGAAGGTATGATGAATAATTATAGATCAATAAGTAGTATCTATAGAAAGTATTCTTATACACCAATAAGTAGTATCTATAGAAAGTATTGTTTTACACCAATAAGTAGTATCTATAGAAAGGTATGAAGTGTTGTTATACACAAATAAGTAGTATCTATAGAAAGGTATGAAGTATTGTTATACACCAATAAGTAGTATATATAGAAAGGTATGAAGTATTGTTATACACCAATAGGTAGTATCTATAGAAAGGTATGAAGTATAATTATAGATCAATAAGTAGTATCTATAGAAAGGCATGAAGTATTGTTACACACCAATAAGTAGTATCTATAGAAAGGTATGAAGTATTGTTATACACAAATAAGTAGTATCTATAGAAAGGTATGAAGTATTGTTATACACCAATTAGTAGTATCTATAGGAAGTGTTGTTATACACAAATAAGTAGTATCTATAGAAAGGTATGAAGTATTGTTATACACCAATAAGTAGTATCTATAGAAAGGTATGAAGTATAATTATACACCAATAAGTAGTATCTATAGAAAGGTGTGAAGTATTGTTATACACCAATAAGTAGTATCTATAGAAAGGTATCAAGTATATTTATACACCAATAGGTAGTATCTATAGGAAAGTGTGAAGTATTGTTATACACCAATAAGTAGTATCTCGAGAAAGGAATGAAGTATTGTTATACACCAATAAGTAGTATCTATGGAAAGGTATGAAATATTGTTATACACCAATTAGTAGTATCTATAGGAAGTATTGTTATATACAAATAAGTAGTATCTATAGAAAGTACTGTTATACACCAAAAAGTAGAATATATAGAAAGGTATGAAGTATTTTTATACAGCAATAAGTAGTATCTATAGGAAGGCATGATGTATAATTATAGATCAATAAGTAGTAGCTATAGAAAGTATTGTTATACACCAATATGTAGTATCTATAGGAAGTATTGTTATACACCAATAAGTAGTATCTCTAGAAAGGTTTGAGGTATTGTTATACACCAATAAGTAGTATCTGTAGAAAGGTATGAAGTATTGTTATACACCAATAAGTGGTATCTATAGAAAGGCATGATGTATAATTATAGATCAATAAGTAGTAGCTATGGAAAGTATTGTTATACACCAATATGTAGTATCTAGAGGAAGTATTGTTATACACCAATAAGTAGTATCTATAGAAAGGTATGAAGTATTGTTATACACCAATAAGTAGCATCTATGGAAAGGTACGAAGTATTGTTATACACCAATCAGTAGTATCTATAGAAAGGTATGATGAATAATTATAGATCAATAAGTAGTATCTAGAGAAAGTATCGTTATACACCAATAAGTAGTATCTATAGGAAGTATTGTTATATGCAAGTAGTATCTATAGAATGTATTCTTATACACCAATAAGTAGTATCTATAGAAAGGTATGAAGTATTTTTAACACCAATAAGTAGTATCTATAGGAAGATGTGAAGTATTGTTATACACCAATAAGTAGTATCTCTAGAAAGGTATGAAGTATTGTTATACACCAATAAGTGGTATCTATAGAAAGGCATGATGTATAATTATAGATCAATAAGTAGTAGCTGTAGAAAGTAATGTTATACACCAATAAGTAGTATCTATAGAAAGGTGTGAAGTATAATTATAGATCAATAATTATTATTCATAGAAAGGTATGAAGTATTGTTATAGACTAATATATAGTATCTATAGAAAGGTGTGAAGTATAATTATACACCAATAAGTAGTATCTATAGAAAGGTGTGAAGTATTGTTATACACCAATAAGTAGTATCTATAGAAAGGTATGAAGTATTGTTATACACCAATAGGTAGTATCTATAGAAAGGTATGAAGTATAATTATAGATCAATAAGTAGTATCTATAGAAAGGTATGAAATATTGTTACACACAAATAAGTAGTATCTATAGAAAGGCATGAAGTATTGTTATACACCAATAAGTAGTATATATAGAAAGGTATGAAGTATTGTTATACACCAATAGGTAGTATCTATAGAAAGGTATGAAGTATAATTATAGATCAATAAGTAGTATCTATAGAAAGGCATGAAGTATTGTTACACACCAATAAGTAGTATCTATAGAAAGGTATGAAGTATTGTTATACACAAATAAGTAGTATCTATAGAAAGGTATGAAGTATTGTTATACACCAATTAGTAGTATCTATAGGAAGTGTTGTTATACACAAATAAGTAGTATCTATAGAAAGGTATGAAGTATTGTTATACACCAATAAGTAGTATCTATAGAAAGGTATGAAGTATAATTATACACCAATAAGTAGTATCTATAGAAAGGTGTGAAGTATTGTTATACACCAATAAGTAGTATCTATAGAAAGGTATCAAGTATATTTATACACCAATAGGTAGTATCTATAGGAAAGTGTGAAGTATTGTTATACACCAATAAGTAGTATCTCGAGAAAGGAATGAAGTATTGTTATACACCAATAAGTAGTATCTATGGAAAGGTATGAAATATTGTTATACACCAATTAGTAGTATCTATAGGAAGTATTGTTATATACAAATAAGTAGTATCTATAGAAAGTACTGTTATACACCAAAAAGTAGTATCTATAGAAAGGTATGAAGTATTTTTATACAGCAATAAGTAGTATCTATAGGAAGGCATGATGTATAATTATAGATCAATAAGTAGTAGCTATAGAAAGTATTGTTATACACCAATATGTAGTATCTATAGGAAGTATTGTTATACACCAATAAGTAGTATCTCTAGAAAGGTTTGAGGTATTGTTATACACCAATAAGTAGTATCTGTAGAAAGGTATGAAGTATTGTTATACACCAATAAGTGGTATCTATAGAAAGGCATGATGTATAATTATAGATCAATAAGTAGTAGCTATAGAAAGTATTGTTATACACCAATATGTAGTATCTAGAGGAAGTATTGTTATACACCAATAAGTAGTATCTATGGAAAGGTACGAAGTATTGTTATACACCAATCAGTAGTATCTATAGAAAGGTATGATGAATAATTATAGATCAATAAGTAGTATCTAGAGAAAGTATCGTTATACACCAATAAGTAGTATCTATAGGAAGTATTGTTATATGCAAGTAGTATCTATAGAATGTATTCTTATACACCAATAAGTAGTATCTATAGAAAGGTATGAAGTATTTTTAACACCAATAAGTAGTATCTATAGGAAGATGTGAAGTATTGTTATACACCAATAAGTAGTATCTCTAGAAAGGTATGAAGTATTGTTATACACCAATAAGTGGTATCTATAGAAAGGCATGATGTATAATTATAGATCAATAAGTAGTAGCTGTAGAAAGTAATGTTATACACCAATAAGTAGTATCTATAGAAAGGTTTGAAGTATAATTATAGATCAATAATTATTATTTATAGAAAGGTATGAAGTATTGTTATAGACTAATATATAGTATCTATAGAAAGGTGTGAAGTATAATTATACACCAATAAGTAGTATCTATAGAAAGGTGTGAAGTATTGTTATACACCAATAAGTAGTATCTATAGAAAGGTATGAAGTATTGTTATACACCAATAGGTAGTATCTATAGAAAGGTATGAAGTATAATTATAGATCAATAAGTAGTATCTATAGAAAGGTATGAAATATTGTTACACACCAATAAGTAGTATCTATAGAAAGGTATGAAGTGTTGTTATACACCAATAAGTATTATCTATAGGAAGGTGTGAAGTGTTGTTATACACCAATAAGTAGTATCTATAGAAAGGTATGAAGTATTGTTATACACCAATAGGTAGTATCTATAGAAAGGTATGAAGTATAATTATAGATCAATAAGTAGTATCTATAGAAAGGTGTGAAGTATTGTTACACACCAATAAGTAGTATCTATAGAAAGGTATGAAGTATTGTTATACACCAATAAGTATTATCTATAGGAAGGTGTGAAGTATTGTTATACACCAATAAGTAGCATCTATGGAAAGGTATGAAGTATTGTTATATACCAATAAGTAGTATCTATAGAAAGGTATGATGAATAATTATAGATCAATAAGTAGTATCAAGAGAAAGTATTGTTATACACCAATAAGTAGTATTTATAGAAAGTATTGTTATACACAAATAAGTAGTATCTATAGAAAGTATTGTTACACACCAATAAGTAGTATCTGTAGAAAGGTATGAAGTATTGTTATACACCAATAAGTGGTATCTATAGAAAGGCGTGATGTATAATTATAGATCAATAAGTAGTATCTAGAGAAAGTATTGTTATACACCAATAAGTAGTATCTATAGGAAGTATTGTAATATACAAATAAGTAGTATCTATAGAAAGTATTGTTATACACCAAAAAGTAGTATCTATAGAAAGGTATGAAGTATTTTTATACAGCAATAAGTAGTATCTATAGGAAGGCATGATGTATAATTATAGATCAATAAGTAGTAGCTATAGAAAGTATTGTTATACACCAATATGTAGTATCTATAGGAAGTATTGTTATACACCAATAAGTAGTATTTATAGAAAGGTATGAAGTATTGTTATACACCAATATGTAGTATCTATAGGAAGTATTGTTATACACCAATAAGTAGTATCTCTAGAAAGGTTTGAGGTATTGTTATACACCAATAAGTAGTATCTGTAGAAAGGTATGAAGTATTGTTATACACCAATAAGTGGTATCTATAGAAAGGCATGATGTATAATTATAGATCAATAAGTAGTAGCTATAGAAAGTATTGTTATACACCAATATGTAGTATCTATAGGAAGTATTGTTATACACCAATATGTAGTATCTATAGGAAGTATTGTTATACACCAATAAGTAGTATTTATAGAAAAGTATGAAGTATTGTTATACACCAATAAGTTGTATCTATAGAAAGATGTAAAGTATAATTTTAGATCAATAAGTAGTATCTATAGAAAGGTATGAAGTATTGTTACACACCAATAAGTAGTATCTATAGAAAGGTATGAAGTATTGTTATACACCAATAAGTAGTATCTATAGGAAGGTGTGAAGTATAATTATAGATCAATAAGTAGTATATATAGGAAGTATTGTTATACACCAATAAGTAGAATCTATAGAAAGGTGTGAAGTATAATTATAGATCAATAATTAGTATTTATAGAAAGGTATGAAGTATTGTTATAGACTAATATGTAGTATCTATAGAAATGTGTGAAGTATTGTTATACACCAATAAGTAGTATCTATAGAAAGGTATGAAGGGTTGTTATACACTAATAGGTAGTATCTATAGAAAGGTATGAAGTATAATTATAGATCAATAAGTAGTATCTATAGAAAGGTATGAAGTATTGTTACACACCAATAAGTAGTATCTATAGAAAGGTATGAAGTATAATTATACACCAATAAGTAGTATCTGTAGAAAGGTATGAAGTATTGTTATAAACCAATAAGTGGTATCTATAGAAAGGCGTGATGTATAATTATAGATCAATAAGTAGTATCTAGAGAAAGTATTGTTATACACCAATAAGTAGTATCTATAGGAAGTATTGTTATATACAAATAAGTAGTATCTATAGAAAGTATTGTTATACAGCAATAAGTAGTATCTATAGAAAGGTATGAAGTATTTTTATACAGCAATAAGTAGTATCTATAGGAAGGTGTGAAGTATTGTTATACACCAATAAGTAGTATCTCTAGAAAGGTTTGAAGTATTGTTATATACCAATAAGTAGTATCTGTAGAAAGGTATGAAGTATTGTTATACACCAATAAGTTATATCTATAGAAAGGCATGATGTGTAATTATAGATCAATAAGTAGTAGCTATAGAAAGTATTGTTATACACCAATATGTAGTATCTATAGGAAGTATTGTTATACACCAATAAGTAGTATTTATAGAAAGGTATGAAGTATTGTTATACACCAATAAGTTGTATCTATAGAAAGATGTAAAGTATAATTTTAGATCAATAAGTAGTATCTATAGAAAGGTATGAAGTATTGTTACACACCAATAAGTAGTATCTATAGAAAGGTATGAAGTATTGTTATACACCAATAAGTAGTATCTATAGAAAGGTATGAAGTATTATTATACACCAATAAGTAGTATCTATAGGAAGGTGTGAAGTATAATTATAGATCAATAAGTAGTATCTATAGAAAGTATTGTTATACACCAATAAGTAGTATCTATAGAAAGGTATGAAGTATTGTTATACACCAATAATTAGTATCTATAGAAAGGTGTGAAGTATAATTATAGATCAATAATTAGTATTTATAGAAAGGTATGAAGTATTGTTATAGACTAATATGTAGTATCTATAGAAAGGTGTGAAGTATAATTATACACCAATAAGTAGTATCTATAGGAAGGTGTGAAGTATTGTTACACACCAATAAGTAGTATCTATAGAAAGGTATGAATTATTGTTATACACCAATAATTAGTATCTATAGAAAGGTGTGAAGTATAATTATACACCAATAAGTAGTATCTATAGAAAGGTGTGAAGTATTGTTATACACCAATAAGTAGTATCTATAGAAAGTTATGAAGTATTGTTATACACCAATAATTAGTATGTATAGAAAGGTGTGAAGAATAATTATAGATCAATAATTAGTATTTATAGAAAGGTATGAAGTATTGTTATAGACTAATATGTAATATCTGTAGAAAGGTGTGAAGTATAATTATACACCAATAAGTAGTATCTGTAGAAAGGTATTAAGTATTGTTATACACCAATAAGTGGTATCTATAGAAAGGCGTGATGTATAATTATAGATCAATAAGTAGTATCTAGAGAAAGTATTGGTATACACCAATAAGTAGTATCTATAGGAAGTATTGTTATATACAAATAAGTAGTATCTATAGAAAGTATTGTTATACACCAATAAGTAGTATGTCGAGAAAGAAATGAAGTATTGTTATACACCAATAAGTAGTATCTATGGAAAGGTATGAAGTATTGTTATACACCAATAAGTAGTATCTATAGGAAGTATTGTTATACACCAATAAGTAGTATCTATAGAAAGGTATGAAGTATTGTTATACACCAATAAGTAGCATCTATGGAAAGGTGTGAAGTATTGTTATACACCAATAAGTAGTATCTATAGAAAGGTATGAAGTATTATTATACACCAATAAGTAGTATCTATAGGAAGGTGTGAAGTATAATTATAGATCAATAAGTAGTATCTATAGGAAGTATTGTTATACACTAATAAGTAGTATCTATAGAAAGGTTTGAAGTATTGTTATACACCAATAAGTAGTATTTATAGGAAGGTATGAAGTATTGTTATACACCAATAAGTAGTATCTATAGGAAGGTGTGAAGTATTGTTATACACCAATAAGTAGTATCTGTAGAAAGGTATGAAGTATTGTTATACACCAATAAGTGGTATCTATAGAAAGGCGTGATGTATAATTATAGATCAATAAGTAGTATCTATAGAAAGTATTGTTATACACTAATAAGTAGTATCTATGGAAAGTATTGTTATACACCAATATGTAGTATCTATAGGAAGGTGTGAAGTATTGTTATATACCAATAAGTAGTATCTATAGAAAGTATTGTTATACACCAATATGTAGTATCTATAGGATGGTGTGAAGTATTGTTATATACCAATAAGTAGTATCTATAGGAAGGTGTGAAGTATTGTTATACACCAATAAGTAGTATCTATAGAAAGATATATAGTATTGTTATACACCAATAGGTAGTATCTATAGAAAGGTATGAAGTATTGTTATACACAAATACACTGTTCAAGACTTTCAATAGGAAATTAATTAGTAATGAAAACACTAAATGGTAAATCAGTTTCATATTCTAAAACGCGTATGTCCGATAATGACGTATTTACGGGGTATCATAAAAGACTGTGATATTACTATGGCAACAGAAAACATGACTATATAATGTAAAGTATGATTATAGATTTTTTTTTTCTCTTCTCTGTGTAGTTTCGAGAAACCCTCAGTTCTTCATCGACTCTAGGATTTAGAATCGAAGGTTTTAAGGTATGGTTTTCATTATTCATTTGAAAAGTTTACACGTTTCGATGTACTGATCAAAATATACAAGAAGCTGATTTAAGAAATGAAATCATAATCAAATAGGATGTTGTATATGATCTGAAAACGGACAAATTAGGATTTCATAATAACGGATCACGTCACAGCAGCTCTGACTACTTATAACTATTTTGTTATTAAACTTCATTAGGGTTAAACCTAGTTTTGTCAGGTTTAATAAATACATAAGTCTGTTCGTTTTGATAAATGTTAGAAATGATAGATCAGCTCAGTAACCCAGATTGTTTTCTCAGACTCAGCACAAGACTCAGACCAAAGATATGAAACTCGTAAAAACCCGAAGTGACGTCAAAACTGTCATGGAGTTGTTCTTCAGTGGTCATGAAATTGTATGTGGTCAACTTTTAAAGAGGCTGAAATACATACGAAACAAGTTTGAACATTCGCCTTTCTTCCAGCGTCATGAGGTAAGATTTCGGTTGAAGTCAAAACTATATTAAATAAAAGGTTCTAAAAGTTCTTATTTCGTGAACTTTAATGGTATTTTTGGTATTTTATCACGAAGATATTTTTTGTTTGTTTCCAAAATAATAAAGATGTGAGACTGGTATTGTTACATTACTTAACCTAGTCAGTTGGACAATATGTTACAAAACTAGAACAAGGGTAGTGAAAATGTGAGATTAGTGTTAATTCTCAACGTGGAAATTGGTAGGTTGGACTACATAGCAAAGTAACTCTTCTGGTTCTGTACAACAAATTCTAAGACTATAAGAACAATGAAACTTGACATCTAGAACTCAACCATAAATTTGATATCTACTAGAACTAAACCCTAAACTTCACATCTTATAGAACTCAATCCTAAACATGACATATACTAGAACTCAACCCTAAACATGACATCTACTAGAACTCAACCCTAAACATGACATATACTAGAACTCAACCCTAAACATGACATATACTAGAACTCAACCCTAAACTTCACATCTACTAGAACTCAATTCTAAACATGACATATACTAGAACTCAATCCTAAACATGACATATACTAGAACTCAATCCTAAACATGACATATACTAGAACTCAATCCTAAACATGGCATATACTAGAACTCAACCCTAAACATGACATATACTAGAACTCACCCATATCCATTTCACTCCAGGTAATCGGGAGCAGTATTCTGCTGGTTCATGATGGACAGAAGGCTGGTGCTTGGATTATTGACTTCGCTAAAACCAAACCCTTATCGGAAGGTGTTATGATTGATCATGTCAAGTCTTGGTCCGTCGGAAATCACGAAGATGGATATCTTTTCGGATTAGACAATCTTATTTCTGTAAGTGTCGTGTTAAAGTGACTTTAAAAATGAATGTCTGGTCGTTTTGTCTTTATAATGTTTTTATCCAGAATGTTTGGTCGTTTGTTTTCATAATAATTTTACCTTGAATGTTTGGTCCTTTTGTCTTTATAATGTTTTTATCCAGAATGTTTGGTCGTTTGTTTTCATAATAATTTTACCTTGAATGTTTGGTCCTTTTGTCTTTATAATGTTTTTATCCAGAATGTTTGGTCGTTTGTTTTCATAATAATTTTATCCAGAATGTTTGATCGTTTTGTTCATTATGTTGGTTATGAGAAATTAAAGGATATTTCTGAAGTAAAATATTTTGTGACGCATGTTACCTGTCATTTTGTGACGCATGTTACCTGTCATTTTGTGACGCATGTTTCCTGTCATTTTGTGACGCATGTTACCTATCATTTTGTGACGCATGTTACCTGTCATTATGTGACGCATGTTACCTGTCATTTTGTGACGCATGTTACCTATCATTTTGTGACGCATGTTACCTATCACTTTGTGACGCATGTTACCTGTCACTCTGTGACGCATGTTACCTCTCATTTTGTGACGCATGTTACCTATCACTTTGTGACGCATGTTACCTGTCACTCTGTGACGCATGTTACCTCTCATTTTGTGACGCATGTTACCTGTCACTCTGTGACGCATGTTACCTGTCATTTTGTGACGCATGTTACCTGTCATTTATTATTATCTTTTCTTGAACTTGAGTTGAATTTTGATGTAAATTGTAAACAATCGCTTATTTTTTTCACCAACACAAGTTAAGCAGTTTGGATAATATGTAATTGAACAGGATGTTTAATAATTATAATAAATTCTTGTCATATTACATAAATACTTTCAATTTTGTTCGATATTTTAGTTTATGAGATATTTTGCTTTGTTCTTATCTGTAGATCTTAGAAGACTGTCTTAAAACCGAAAGCTAGTCTTATGTTTTGGATTACTACCTCGTGTAAGAAAGTGTTAACATGTGATTTAGGAAAAGACTAGAGATGGGAGTAATTTCATATCGTGACACCAGGTGAAAATCTCGTGTAGATTATTAATCGACTGTTTAGCTCGTCTGACGTCAGATTTTAATTATGATCAACCAGCGTGGTTCGAGCACTGATTTTTATTACAGTGACGTTTTCTAAATGTGCGCTCGGAGAAGAGAGAATATTTATATTTGTTCATGAAAAGAAGATGGCGCTAGTTGTGACTGAAAAAATTTTTAATCTACAAAGAACACCTTGAGCTGAATTACTTTGTCGATATGCACCTCCATGTTGTTCCAAATATATCGAGGTTACACGTGATGACTGTGCTGTAGAATGTTCCAAAGTGTTCACCTCACTTGATGAATGTTTACGTTGTCTTTTCTCAGTTTTATCACGTGATTAATTAGTATCACATATAGAGTTTGCATTCTGTTTGTAACACAGCTGTGCCCTGATCAGTTTGGCCCGATTCATTCACACGCCAGTGTTGGAAGTAACGTCATCTGGTCTGTTTTATTCACACGTCAGTGTTGGGAGTAACGTCGTCTAGTAGGATGCATTCACACATCATTGTTGGAAGTAACGTCGTCTAATGGGATGCATTCACACACTGCTGCAACTCCGCCCAAGGCCCAAGGTTCTCTCTCGCAGCATTAGTTTCCAAGATCTGTTTAACTAAAATAATTAATTTGTGATTAATAAAATAATTTCCATCAAGATCCCTCCTCACGACCTCTGGTGGGACAACTCTAAGATTTAAAATGCTAAAATGAGGGGTTCGATTCCCCTCGGTAGATACATCAGACAGCTCGATGTGCTTTGCAAAAACACAAACACACGCTGCTTCCCTATCGTATCGTGGTTATTAATGTGTGGCTAGTTCCCTGGTGATGGAACAACAAACTGATTCCTCTAGAATCTATACGTGATCTCAATACAACCAATTTATCAAGTGCCCGATTTTCTTATTACGACTTCTAATTGTGTTACACCCATTCAGCATCTGCAGTTTTTCAGTTGTTAATAGCTGGGAAATCTGTTGACCAAACATTCTATATGTGGCACATTTCGTTATTAATGTAACATCTGTTTGTAAATAATTACTGTTGTAAACAGCAGAAACTGTAAAGTCTCGTCCAGAAACAGTAAAGTTTCGTGCAGAAACAGTAAAGTCTTGTTACATTCGATTGTTCTTTATTATATGCTGGGCAGTCCTTTCGTAACTCACGTTTACAGCAAAAAGATAAATATGAACATTATGTCTGAGCTCGAAATGCTAAGGTCACCATGGATATGAATTTTATGTGTGAACACGAACTGCTAAAGTCACCAAGAATAGAACATTATGTCTGAGCACGAACTTTTAATGGTGTTGAATGAGTTTCTTTACGTAAGACTGTCCACACCAATATTTTAAAGTCAATGTTTTTAAGTGGTAACAACGAATATTAGAAACTAACACACGCATGTGTCGTAAGCCAGATCTTACAGTTTTAACGTTCAAGTTACAGTTATTAGCTTTTCGTTAGCTTGAATTTCTAGCTTATTTTCTTCAATATTATACCTGTGTATAAAAAATGATGACACATTTTATACAGAATAATACTTTAGTTGTATTATACGATAATACAGTTTAAAATGTGCATTACTTGGAAATAACGCTACAGATTTATTTTACTGTTAATGACCACGCGCTGTGATCACAGCGATTTTTTTAGAGTTCATAATAAGTTGCATAATTAAAACATGAGTAATATTTTCTAACACACAAACAACCGATGGCAGTTTACTGAATTTACTATTTTTACAGAAAATGTTACTTTTGTTTAGTAAAAATGTCTCAAAACAGTTATTTACCCCTCAATACTAAGTCTAAACACTTATAACGGTAAAATCTAGAGCTCGATACCCGTAGTGGACGCAGCACAAACATCCTATTGTGAAACTTAGTTTTGAACTACGAAACAAACACTGTACGTTGTGCAGTAGATATTATATGTATAAACAGTTCCTTAGTGTATCTGACATGGATACTTCGATCAGGTGTCACCAATACCGTCAATTCTAAACACTTATAACGGTAATACCTAGGGTTTGATACCCGTAGTGGACGCAGCACAAACAGTTCCTTAGTGTATCTGACATGGATACTTCGATCAGGTGTCACCAATACCGTCAAGTCTAAACACTTATAACGGTAATACCTAGGGTTTGATACCCGTAGTGGACGCAGCACAAACAGTTCCTTAGTGTATCTGACATGGATACTTCGATCAGGTGTCACCAATACCGTCAATTCTAAACACTTATAACGGTAATACCTAGGGTTTGATACCCGTAGTGGACGCAGCACAAACAGTTCCTTAGTGTATCTGACATGGATACTTCGATCAGGTGTCACCAATACCGTCAAGTCTAAACACTTATAACGGTAATACCTAGGGTTTGATACCCGTAGTGGACGCAGCACAAACAGTTCCTTAGTGTATCTGACATGGATACTTCGATCAGGTGTCACCAATACCGTCAATTCTAAACACTTATAACGGTAATACCTAGGGTTTGATACCCGTAGTGGACGCAGCACAAACAGTTCCTTAGTGTATCTGACATGGATACTTCGATCAGGTGTCACCAATACCGTCAAGTCTAAACACTTATAACGGTAATACCTAGGGTTTGATACCCGTAGTGGACGCAGCACAAACAGTTCCTTAGTGTATCTGACATGGATACTTCGATCAGGTGTTACCAATATCCACAATTTACTTTTCAACTTAGAAGATGTCGACATGTTTGTAAACTAGAAGGAAGTCGCTACGTATGTCTTGCCAACAGAAGAGAAGGATTGTGACATTTCTGACAAATATTAAATGCTGGAAAAACTACGTATTTATTTGTTAAGTATTTGTTTTACTGAGTGTGTTATTTATTATAATAAAACTAATTTAGTAATTATTAACAAATTACCGACTTACCTTTTGTTTCCTGTTATTTTGTCTATCATTTTCCCTAATTTTTAGAAATAATACCACTATATATACGTTAAGAATTTTCAAAGAAACTTCGCTAGGAGGAAGTGACGTATAGATTCTCAGAGAAGAACACCAAGTTTCGTTTTTTATTACTACCTCACTTAATAACATTTCCACATGGCGATGTATATACATATATATATATATTTGCGAAATTTTCTAATGTTTGAAAGAAACGAAATAACTTCATATCAAACGACCTTACATACAAGAGTTTGTTCAACTAACATTCATCAAAGAGAGGGATTGACCATCTCAGAAGTACAGGTCATTCGTGAGATAATTAGACAATATACACATAGATGTTGTTGCTGTTCCAAACACACGCGACACAAAGTCATCCGCAAACCTCTAAAAGGAAGAAACAATACTGAACTTAGCACTAAATCGTTTTTTGTTTGACGGATAAAAAATCTAATAGTAAATTAAATTCATGTATCCAATGAAGTATGTTACCCCAAGTAGTTAACTGATAAACAGTAACAGGCAGTGTCTATTATTAATAGTGAAATATACGGTTGATTTAAATAACCTGGTTGTATGTTACCCCAAGTAGTTAACTGGTAAACAGTAACAAGCAGTGTCTATTATTAATAGTGAAATATACGGTTGATTTAAATAACCTGGTTGTTTGTTACCCCAAGTTGTTAACTGGTAAACAGTAACAAGCGGTGTCTATTATTAATAGTGAAATATACGGTTGATTTAAATAACCTGGTTGTATGTTACCCCAAGTTGTTAACTGGTAAACAGTAACAACTGGTGTCTATTATTAATAGTGAAATATGCAAATATCATGTTGATTTAAATAACCTGGTTGTATGTTACCCCAAGTTGTTAACTGGTAAACAGTAACAACTGGTGTCTATTATTAATAGTGAAATATACGGTTGATTTAAATAACCTGGTTGTATGTTACCCCAAGTTGTTAACTGGTAAACAGTAACAACTGGTGTCTATTATTAATAGTGAAATATACGGTTGATTTAAATAACCTGGTTGTTTGTTACCCCAAGTTGTTAACTGGTAAACAGTAACAAGCAGTGTCTATTATTAATAGTGAAATATACGGTTGATTTAAATAACCTGGTTGTTTGTTACCCCAAGTAGTTAACTGGTAAACAGTAACAACTGGTGTCTATTATTAATAGTGAAATATACGGTTGATTTAAATAACCTGGTTGTTTGTTACCCCAAGTTGTTAACTGGTAAACAGTAACAACTGGTGTCTATTATTAATAGTGAAATATACGGTTGATTTAAATAACCTGGTTGTTTGTTACCCCAAGTTGTTAACTGGTAAACAGTAACAAGCGGTGTCTATTATTAATAGTGAAATATACGGTTGATTTAAATAACCTGGTTGTTTGTTACCCCAAGTTGTTAACTGGTAAACAGTAACAACTGGTGTCTATTATTAATAGTGAAATATACGGTTGATTTAAATAACCTGGTTGTTTGTTACCCCAAGTTGTTAACTGGTAAACAGTAACAACTGGTGTCTATTATTAATAGTGAAATATACGGTTGATTTAAATAACCTGGTTGTTTGTTACCCCAAGTTGTTAACTGGTAAACAGTAACAAGCGGTGTCTATTATTAATAGTGAAATATGCAAATATCATGTTGATTTAAATAACCTGGTTGTATGTTACCCCAAGTAGTTAACTGGTAAACAGTAACAAGCGGTGTCTATTATTAATAGTGAAATATACGGTTGATTTAAATAACCTGGTTGTTTGTTACCCCAAGTTGTTAACTGGTAAACAGTAACAAGCAGTGTCTATTATTAATAGTGAAATATACGGTTGATTTAAATAACCTGGTTGTTTGTTACCCCAAGTTGTTAACTGATAAACAGTAACAAGCGGTGTCTATTATTAATAGTGAAATATGCAAATATCATGTTGATTTAAATAACCTGGTTGTATGTTACCCCAAGTAGTTAACTGGTAAACAGTAACAACTGGTGTCTATTATTAATAGTGAAATATACGGTTGATTTAAATAACCTGGTTGTTTGTTACCCCAAGTTGTTAACTGGTAAACAGTAACAAGCGGTGTCTATTATTAATAGTGAAATATACGGTTGATTTAAATAACCTGGTTGTTTGTTACCCCAAGTAGTTAACTGGTAAACAGTAACAAGCGGTGTCTATTATTAATAGTGAAATATACGGTTGATTTAAATAACCTGGTTGTTTGTTACCCCAAGTTGTTAACTGGTAAACAGTAACAAGCGGTGTCTATTATTAATAGTGAAATATACGGTTGATTTAAATAACCTGGTTGTTTGTTACCCCAAGTTGTTAACTGGTAAACAGTAACAAGCAGTGTCTATTATTAATAGTGAAATATACGGTTGATTTAAATAACCTGGTTGTTTGTTACCCCAAGTAGTTAACTGGTAAACAGTAACAACTGGTGTCTATTATTAATAGTGAAATATACGGTTGATTTAAATAACCTGGTTGTTTGTTACCCCAAGTTGTTAACTGGTAAACAGTAACAAGCGGTGTCTATTATTAATAGTGAAATATGCAAATATCATGTTGATTTAAATAACCTGGTTGTTTGTTACCCCAAGTAGTTAACTGGTAAACAGTAACAAGCAGTGTCTATTATTAATAGTGAAATATACGGTTGATTTAAATAACCTGGTTGTATGTTACCCCAAGTAGTTAACTGGTAAACAGTAACAAGCGGTGTCTATTATTAATAGTGAAATATACGGTTGATTTAAATAACCTGGTTGTTTGTTACCCCAAGTTGTTAACTGGTAAACAGTAACAAGCAGTGTCTATTATTAATAGTGAAATATACGGTTGATTTAAATAACCTGGTTGTATGTTACCCCAAGTAGTTAACTGGTAAACAGTAACAAGCAGTGTCTATTATTAATAGTGAAATATACGGTTGATTTAAATAACCTGGTTGTTTGTTACCCCAAGTTGTTAACTGATAAACAGTAACAAGCGGTGTCTATTATTAATAGTGAAATATGCAAATATCATGTTGATTTAAATAACCTGGTTGTATGTTACCCCAAGTAGTTAACTGGTAAACAGTAACAACTGGTGTCTATTATTAATAGTGAAATATACGGTTGATTTAAATAACCTGGTTGTTTGTTACCCCAAGTTGTTAACTGGTAAACAGTAACAACTGGTGTCTATTATTAATAGTGAAATATACGGTTGATTTAAATAACCTGGTTGTTTGTTACCCCAAGTAGTTAACTGGTAAACAGTAACAACTGGTGTCTATTATTAATAGTGAAATATACGGTTGATTTAAATAACCTGGTTGTTTGTTACCCCAAGTTGTTAACTGGTAAACAGTAACAACTGGTGTCTATTATTAATAGTGAAATATACGGTTGATTTAAATAACCTGGTTGTATGTTACCCCAAGTTGTTAACTGGTAAACAGTAACAACTGGTGTCTATTATTAATAGTGAAATATACGGTTGATTTAAATAACCTGGTTGTATGTTACCCCAAGTTGTTAACTGGTAAACAGTAACAACTGGTGTCTATTATTAATAGTGAAATATACGGTTGATTTAAATAACCTGGTTGTATGTTACCCCAAGTTGTTAACTGGTAAACAGTAACAACTGGTGTCTATTATTAATAGTGAAATATACGGTTGATTTAAATAACCTGGTTGTTTGTTACCCCAAGTAGTTAACTGGTAAACAGTAACAACTGGTGTCTATTATTAATAGTGAAATATACGGTTGATTTAAATAACCTGGTTGTTTGTTACCCCAAGTTGTTAACTGGTAAACAGTAACAAGCGGTGTCTATTATTAATAGTGAAATATGCAAATATCATGTTGATTTAAATAACCTGGTTGTATGTTACCCCAAGTAGTTAACTGGTAAACAGTAACAAGCGGTGTCTATTATTAATAGTGAAATATGCAAATATCATGTTGATTTAAATAACCTGGTTGTATGTTACCCCAAGTTGTTAACTGGTAAACAGTAACAAGCAGTGTCTATTATTAATAGTGAAATATACGGTTGATTTAAATAACCTGGTTGTATGTTACCCCAAGTTGTTAACTGGTAAACAGTAACAACTGGTGTCTATTATTAATAGTGAAATATACGGTTGATTTAAATAACCTGGTTGTTTGTTACCCCAAGTAGTTAACTGGTAAACAGTAACAAGCAGTGTCTATTATTAATAGTGAAATATACGGTTGATTTAAATAACCTGGTTGTATGTTACCCCAAGTTGTTAACTGGTAAACAGTAACAACTGGTGTCTATTATTAATAGTGAAATATGCAAATATCATGTTGATTTATATGATATAAGATGAACATTACGGAATTTTGTTATTTACAAGTTGAATATAGCGGAATAAGTCTTGTTATTAATAAATTGAATATAGTGATATCAGTCTTGTTATTTATAAATTGAATATAGTGGTATCAGTCTTGTTATTTACAAGTTGAAATAAAGGAGTAACAGTCTTGTTATTTATATGTTGGATATAGCGGAATCAGTCTTGTAATTTAAAAGTTGGATATACAAGTATCAGTATTGTTATTTTAAATTCAATATAGTGACATCACTCTTGTTGGTAATAGTAGTACCAGTCTTGTTATTTACAATTTGGATATAGTGGTGTCAGTCTTGTTATTTATAACTTTGATATAGTGATATCAGTCTTGTTGGTAATAGTAGTACCAGTCTTGTTATTTACAATTTGGATATAGTGGTGTCAGTCTTGTTATTTATAACTTTGATATAGTGATATCAGTCTTGTTATGTATAAGTTGGATATAGTGGTATCAGTCTTGTTACTTACAAGTTGGATATAGGAGTACCAGTCTTGTTAATATGTTGGATATAGTAGTATCAGTCTTGTTACTTACAAGTTCGATATAGGAGTACCAGTCTTGCTAATATGTTGGATATAGTAGTACCAGTCATGTTACTTACAAGTTGGATATAGTGGTATCAGTCTTGTTACTTACAAGTTGGATATAGTGGTATCAGTCTTGTTACTTACAAGTTGGATATAGGAGTACCAGTCTTGCTAATATGTTGGATATAGTAGTATCAGTCTTGTTACTTACAAGATGGATATAGTGGTATCAGTCTTGTTACTTACAAGTTGGATATAAGAGTACCAGTCTTGTTACTTACAAGTTGGATATAGTGGTATCAGTCTTGTTACTTACAAGTTCGATATAGGAGTACCAGTCTTGCTAATATGTTGGATATAGTAATATCAGTCTTGTTATTTACAAGTTGGATATAGGAGTACCAGTCTTGCTAATATGTTGGATATAGTAGTACCAGTCTTGCTAATATGTTGGATATAGGAGTACCAGTCTTGCTAATATGTTGGATATAGTAGTACCAGTCTTGCTAATATGTTGGATATAGTAGTATCAGTCTTGTTACTTACAAGTTGGATATAGGAGTACCAGTCTTGCTAATATGTTGGATATAGTAGTATCAGTCTTGTTACTTACAAGTTGGATATAGTGGTATCAGTCTTGTTACTTACAAGTTGGATATAGGAGTACCAGTCTTGCTAATATGTTGGATATAGTAGTATCAGTCTTGTTACTTACAAGTTGGATATAAGAGTACCAGTCTTGCTAATATGTTGGATATAGTACTATCAGTCTTGTTACTTACAAGTTCGATATAGGAGTACCAGTCTTGCTAATATGTTGGATATAGTACTAACAGTCTTGTTACTTACAAGTTGGATATAGGAGTACCAGTCTTGCTAATATGTTGGATATAGTAGTATCAGTCTTGTTACTTACAAGTTGGATATAGTAGTACCAGTCTTGTTACTTACAAGTTGGATATAGTGGTATCAGTCTTGTTACTTACAAGTTGGATATAGGAGTACCAGTCTTGCTAATATGTTGGATATAGTAGTATCAGTCTTGTTACTTACAAGTTCGATATAGGAGTACCAGTCTTGCTAATATGTTGGATATAGTACTAACAGTCTTGTTACTTACAAGTTGGATATAGGAGTACCAGTCTTGCTAATATGTTGGATATAGTAGTATCAGTCTTGTTACTTACAAGTTGGATATAGGAGTACCAGTCTTGTTACTTACAAGTTGGATATAGTAGTACCAGTCTTGTTACTTACAAGTTGGATATAGTGGTATCAGTCTTGTTACTTACAAGTTGGATATAGGAGTACCAGTCTTGCTAATATGTTGGATATAGTAGTATCAGTCTTGTTACTTACAAGTTGGATATAAGAGTACCAGTCTTGCTAATATGTTGGATATAGTACTATCAGTCTTGTTACTTACAAGTTCGATATAGGAGTACCAGTCTTGCTAATATGTTGGATATAGTACTATCAGTCTTGTTACTTACAAGTTCGATATAGGAGTACCAGTCTTGCTAATATGTTGGATATAGTACTATCAGTCTTGTTACTTACAAGTTCGATATAGGAGTACCAGTCTTGCTAATATGTTGGATATAGTAGTATCAGTCTTGTTATTTATAAGTTCGATATAGTGATATCAGTTTTGTTATTTACAAGTTGTATTAGTCTTGTTATTTGCAAGGTGGATACAGTGATATCAGTCTTGTTATTTACAATTTGGATATAGTGGTATCAGTCTTGTTATTTATAAGTTCGATATAGTGATATCAGTCTTGTTATTTACAAGTTGGATATAGTGGTATCAATCTTGTTATTTAGAAGTTTGATTCAGTGGTATCTGTTGTGTTATTTGCAAGTTGGATATAGTGGTATCAGTCTTGTTATTTTAATATTGAAATTTGAACATGTTTATTCTCAGCCCATACATAATTTCTTCCCAGACACCAGTAAATGCTATGAAGTAACGTAATCGAGGAAAAAGGCTCCTATAGCCAGGGTGTTTAAGGCTTTGTTACTGTAAGATTGTATTTCTGATTCCTCTGAGGTGAGAACTGAATATTTTTCACATCACAGAATTTAGGACAACAACAAGTTTCGAAACAACATTTGGAGGTGAAGCCGAAACAAAACTGTTGCCCAGACAATGAAGGCACTGTGAATAAAAAGAAATTATCTGAGTCAAAAGAAAGATGCTTGACGTATCTTTTTGTATCATTAACAAGATAACGAGTAGAGTTTTGACACATAACTTGATCTGATATTGTTTAAATCAGTAGTCTCCCAATTTAGGTTCAACTTACACCTGTGCTTCTGTGTATTTAGAAAAATAATGTTCTTAATAATTCATTAAATTTGAAAACATTACAAATTCATTCATACCAAAGTTCCCATGCGGCTCAGTTGTATCATTCAGTGCTTATAAAGTTTAAATCGATGCTCAAATCCTGCCAAGGGAGCTCATTTTACAATGTTTGTATAAATCACGCACACAAATTGGTTTCACTAGGGGAACATTATTAAAATAATATTTTTCTGTTTTTGTTATCATGTTCATTCTTGAAGAGTGGTGACACTTATTCTCCAGGCTTCAGCTATCCAAGAAGTGTTACTTTTAATTTTTTTTTGTTAAAACATAAATTCATGTTATTGTGTGTACAAAATCCTGAAATCAGGGCCTAACGTTTATAATATTTAACTGTCAGGCTACCGTCTAGCGGCGTGAACGACCTTAGAATGTTTTAAATTAGTATCAAAGGTTGCTATTATAGTATTCAGAAATAGTATATGTTTTTAGTTTACGTTAGTAAGATGAATCATTTTCTATAGCTTCCAAGAAAGTCTAACTAGTTTTAACAAAGAATGTTGGTCACGGAACAGTTAAGTTCTTTTCACTCTTGCTACCTAATGTTCGTAGTCAATCATATGAAATATTGAAAGCACTTTCTCTTAAAGCTGGTTAATTGCTAAAAGGGACGAACTGGAGGACGTATCTTTATTCTGATAAAAATTAGTGGCAGTTACAGATTATCTTACGAAACTTTCGTGAAATATACGGAGGTTTAGACGATGAGTTATGTTCTGTTTAAATATACTCTCTTGTTACAAAAATTGTATTTTAAAGCTTTATTAACATAAGCTACAATCCGAACTGAGAACGTTAATCTCGGACCTCAGTTTATAAATAGAGTATTTTTGATAAGGAGAATTTGTTCCTCATTGGACCAGTGATAAACAAATTTTGGTATGAAGGAAAACCTGATGATTTATAGACTGAGGCCGGAGATTAGAGAGGGTTATTCTGCCTGTACGTCTTACTTAACAATGTGTAGTTTTGAATTATCTAACGCTCAAAGTTTGATGTTTCATAGTAACTGCTACCATCTGTCGGCAGCTATATGCACTATTAATAAAAAATTAATTTAGACGAAACTTTCAGAAATAGACAAATATTCATCAAACCTTTAACACAGGTTCCGGTTATCAGATCGAAGATGTGCAGTAACTTTATGTGTACAAAAGGCCTTACCATTTTGTTTTCGGTGTATATCTACCATGTGTGTTTTGGTTATTCACTCACCAGATTTTTATCAGCAGGTACACTTTGCTGAAAATCATACTTTTTCCTTGTTCCGGTTCCTTTTGGTTTCAGTCGTGGACCTGCTAACATTGACCAGTGTTATGTCTAAACATGTAGTCCAACACTTAAGCAGACCAGAAGTAATGAATGGCTTACAATTGAAAGAGAAATTTATAAAGAGTAAAACTTATATAAAACAAACAAGTACTTTAATCGTCAGTCAAATGACAAAGGTGCCATTTTTCAAATGGAACTGAAAATAAAGGATGTCGTGAGATGACAACTTCTATTTATTAATATTATAGTTGTGTTTATTAATATTATAGTTGTGTTTATTAATATTATAGTTGTGTTTATTATTATTATAGTTGTGTTTATTAATATTATAGTTGTGTTTATTATTATTATAGTTGTGTTTATTAATATTATAGTTGTGTTTATTAATATTATAATTGTGTTTATTAATATTATAGTTGTGTTTATTATTATTATAGTTGTGTTCATTATTATTATAGTTGTGTTTATTAATATTATAGTTGTGTTTATTATTATTATAGTTGTGTTTATTAATATTATAGTTGTGTTCATTATTATTATAGTTGTGTTTATTAATATTATAGTTGTGTTCATTATTATTATAGTTGTGTTTATTATTATTATAGTTGTGTTTATTATTATTATAGTTGTGTTTATTATTATTATAGTTGTGTTCATTATTATTATAGTTGTGTTTATTATTATTATAGTTGTGTTCATTATTATTATAGTTGTGCTTATTAATATTATAGTTGTGTTCATTATTATTATAGTTGTGTTTATTATTATTAGAGTTGTATTTATTAATATTATAGTTGTGTTTATTTTAGTTTTGGATTTTCGCACAAAGCTACTCGAGGGCTATCTCTGCTAGCCGTCCCTAATTTAGCAGTGTAAGACTAGAGGGAGGGCAGTTAGTCATCACCACCCACCGCCAACTCTTGAGCTACTCTTTTACCAACGAATAGTGGGATTGACCGTCACATTATACGCCCTACGGCTGGGAGGGCGAGCATGTTTAGCGCTACGCGGGCGCTATACTGACGCTTCACACTCCACCAAAAAAAAAAAAAACTTCGGTTTTCGGAGCGTTTCGAATTTCGGGACTTCAGATACGGGATTGTGGACATGTAGTGGATTATTATATTATTGAAACAAGCTTCGCCGTCCTTTCAACAAAACCAGGAACCATTCTGGGAACAAGACTGTCCGTAAATAACACTGGATGAAATAAGACTGTAAAAATCAAAATGTCGTCCGCTAATCAAGAGGAATAAAACCTACATTATCGAACTGACCGGTAAGGTTAATCTCTCTGAGCTACCGTAAGGCTGGTCTGAAGTTCTAAAACATCAAATTAAAGAGTTCACTTGAGCGTGTTTGAAGCGTTTTGTTCGGTTTATAAAGTTACACCTTTCATTGCAAAATGCAACGTTTCATACATATTAAAATAAGCACGCGGCTAAACAATGGGCTGTCTGTGCTCTGCCCACAAGAATCGGAATTTGGTTTCAAGAGTTGTAAGTTAGCAGACATAAGTAGCTACCTGGGAGTTCATAGAGATATTAAAATGAAAAACTGGGAACTTCGACACGTTGTAAAATGTAATCCGTTACAAGATCGTGTAATATTAGGGTTACTAGTTCCGCTTGTCACATTCTTTGAAAAGACATGTTGAAACATACAGTGGGTATCCTTCAAGGCCAGGAAGTAGGAGGTAATAGGTATTGTGACTTATAATGCCATACCTACAAAGAGTGGCACAAAAGAAAGAATAGTTTTAAAATGTGCTACTAAAAAATCAGATAATTCTAAAATATGCTACCAGGTGGCGGTAATGATTCATGTATGCAGAACGTCGTCAAATGTGCTGAAAGTTAAACAGATAGATACTTCATCATGTGTAAAGTTGTGTTTTGTCACACAAAACGAAGATAACGAAACAAACCTATCTTTCACTTTCTAACACAATGTTAGTTACACATTATTATCTCTAACACAATGTTAGTTACACATTATATCTCTAACACAATGTTAGTTACACATTATTATCTCTAACACAATGTTAGTTACACATTATTATCTCTAACACAATGTTAGTTACACATTATTAATACGATGAAGTTTTATAATCAGTGATGTCGAAAAGTTTTATAATTCCCCTCCAGGGTATTTCTTTACTTTTTTTCTCCTTATTGAGTTTCTAGTCTTATAGACCAGTGGAGGTCAGGTTCTGATTGATTCTCTCTCGGTAAGATATGTTCATACCTTGGAGGTCAGGTTCTGATTGATTCTCTCTCGGTAAGATATGTCCATACCCTGGAGGTCAGGTTCTGATTGATTCTCTCTCGGTAAGATATGTTCATACCCTGGAGGGTCAGGTTCTGATTGATTCTCTCTTGGTAAGATATGTTCATACCCTGGAGATGAGGTTCTGATTGATTCTCTCTCGGTAAGATATGTTCATACCCTGGAGGACAGGTTCTGATCGATTCTCTCTCGGTAAGATATGTTCATACCCTGGAGGTCAGGTTCTGATTGATTCTCTCTCTCTCTCGGTAAGATATGTTCATACCTTGGAGGTCAGGTTCTGATCGATTCTCTCTCGGTAAGATATGTTCATACCCTGGAGGTCAGGTTCTGATTGATTCTCTCTCGGTAAGATATGTTCATACCCTGGAGGCTCAGGTTCTGATCGATTCTCTCTCGGTAAGATATGTTCATACCCTGGAGGGTGAGATTCTGATTGATTCTCTCTCGGTAAGATATGTTCATACCCTGGAGGGTGAGGTTCTGATTGATTCTCTCTCGGTAAGATATGTTCATACCCTGGAGGTCAGGTTCTGATTGATTCTCTCTCGGTAAGATATGTTCATACCCTGGAGGTTAGGTTCTGATTGATTCTCTCTCGGTAAGATATGTTCATACCCTGGAGGTCAGGTTCTGATTGATTCTTTCTCGGTAAGATATGTTCATACCCTGGAGGTCAGGTTCTGATTGATTCTCTCTCGGTAAGATATGTTCATACCCTGGAGGTCAGGTTCTGATTGATTCTCTCTCGGTAAGATATGTTCATACCCTGGAGGTCAGGTTCTGATTGATTCTCTCTCGGTAAGAAATGTTCATACCCTGGAGGTCAGGTTCTGATTGATTCTCTCTCGGTAAGATATGTTCATACCCGGGAGGGTGAGGTTCTGATCGATTCTCTCTCGGTAAGATATGTTCATACCCTGGAGTGTGAGGTTCTGATTGATTCTCTCTCGGTAAGATATCTTCATACTCTGGAGGGTGAGGTTCTGATTGATTCTCTCTCGGTAAGATATGTTCATACCTTGGAGGTCAGGTTCTGATTGATTCTTTCTCGGTAAGGTATTTTCATACCCTGGAGGTCAGGTTCTGATTGATTCTCTCTCGGTAAGATATGTTCATACCCTGGATGTCATGTTCTGATTGATTCTCTCTCGGTAAGATATGTTCATACACTGGAGGTCAGGTTCTGATTGATTCTCTCTCGGTAAGATATGTTCATACCCTGGAGGTCAGGTTCTGATTGATTCTCTCTTGGTAAGATATGTTCATACCCTGGAGGTCAGGTTCTGATTGATTCTCTCTCGGTAAGATATGTTCATACCCTGGAGGTCAGGTTCTGATCGATTCTCTCTCGGTAAGATATGTTCATACCCTGGAGGTCAGGTTCTGATTGATTCTCTCTCTCTCGGTAAGATATGTTCATACCCTGGAGGTCAGGTTCAGATTGATTCTCTCTCTCTCTCGGTAAGATATGTTCATACCTTGGAGGTCAGGTTCTGATCGATTCTCTCTCGGTAAGATATGTTCATACCCTGGAGGTCAGGTTCTGATTGATTCTCTCTCTCTCTCGGTAAGATATGTTCATACCCTGGAGGGTCAGGTTCTGATTGATTAAGTTTGCTTGTTTGTTTATTTTGAATATCGCGCACAGCTACACGAGCGTCACCTGCATTGGCCGTCCCTGATTTAGCACTGTAAGATAAGAGGGAAAGCAGCCAATCATAACCACCTACCGCCAAATCTTGGACTACTCTTCTAACCGTCACATAACAACGTCCTCACGATGAAAGGATGATCACATTTGGCAAGTATCTTATGACAGTCACTTTTCTCCCGACAACAAATTCGACAAAATTTGATATATCGTGCAAAAGTGTAGCTCGCAAACATTCCAGTTTTGTCTATTTTCAGACCTACACGAAGCTCACGATTTAACCTTTCATTTATATATATTCATGTCAGTTATTATTTACCAAAACCTGTAAAGTTATAAAAATAAATGACACTTACATTTGTCTTCTAGTCTTAAATAAAGTGACGAAATATAAATGTTCGCAAGGTTCGGACAGGACGTGACTTTGACTTCTATTGAAAGGTGTTTTATCCTATATATATTTTACTGTTTAGATGGAGTACTGTAGGCCTTTCGTGTAACGCTATGTGGACAAATGTTAACCCTAGGATGTGTGTATTACAATACAGCGTACTGAAGGATTCATGTTGTTTTACAAAACATGAATTACAGTGTTTATATTTAAAACGCTCATTACAACTCTCATGTTGTATTTATACCCAAAAGGATTTCGGTTCAGTTTTAACTTAGTTTACAAACTATGTGTACAAAGTTAATGTGCAAATCTTATAATTCTATTTATTTTTTTAAATTACCGATTCTTAGCAACGTAAAATATATTTCGCGACATGATGATTTTACGTTCACTAGACATAAAGTTTGTCAGACAGCTAGGCTAAGAATAAAATAACAAACGAAACTTTGGTAACGGAATATAAAGTGGGGTCGGTAAACGGTATCCCCCCCGCATATATGTATGTAAATAATTGCTGTAAGGAAACTTATGTATAGTTTCATAGAATAAAAAATCTCAGGCATTTGGAACAACTATGAAAAGTCACGCGCGTTAGCTTTCTTTTATGTACTGTGGCCGAAACTTGTTTCTCTTCTGACCAGATAACGCGTTTCGCCAAATGCAATTACACGTATGAAGCCTTTGAGATTGTCGCAGCCAAGGGAAACCTTACGACATCAAAGACAACAGTTGGATTAGACAAAAAACAAAGAAGACACGCCTACTCTTCCAAAGACAACAGTTGGATTAGACAAAAAACAAAGAAGACATGCCTACTCTTCCAAAGACAATTATGTGAACTTGGATAAAAATGGTTTTGGAAAGTAAAGATTTTTTTTTTCCTTTTGCTAGACACAAATTTCGACGTAACGACACTATTTTATTTACTTGTTATTAGGCCTAGCATGTTCAGGTGGTTAGGGCGCTCGACTCGTAATATGAGGATCACAGGTTCGAATCCCCGTCACACCGAACATGCTTGCCCTATCAGCCCTGGGAACGTTATAAAGTTCCGATCAATCACACTATTTGTTGGTAAGTAGCCCAAGAGTTGAAGGTGGACCGTAATGATTATATGTCTTCCCTCTAGTCTTACAGTATTAAATTAGGGACGGCTAGCGCAGATAGCTCTCGTGTAACTTTGCGCGAAATTGAAAACAAACAAACTTGTGTTATGGTTTGCTTTAGGTTAGCAGCTTACAATAAACAGATTTCTCATCTTTACAGCAGCAAATCTGAGGATTTTGGACTCGAGTTCCGTTTCACAACGGTAACTTGTTTAGTCTTAATAAATTTGCAACTTCAATTATAAATTTGAATTCCTGTAAAGTTAATAAATATATTTAGGCTTAAATAAAGGTTACAAGATTCGAAATGTGTCACCTTTCCTTGTTAAATAATTAATAAATTAGAACCTATTTAGGCTTAACTTGGGCTTCAGATTCGAATTATGTCACCTATTATTGTTAATTAATTAATCAATCAGCAACTATTTAGGCTTAACCAGTGGTCATCAGATTCGGATTGGATTGTGTCTTCTTTCATTATCAAGTGATTTATTAGTAATTGGCTAATTAATCAGAGTCGTATTTAAAATTACGTTTTCTTATTTCATATTTTTCACACCCGATAGTTTCCCGCTGGTTTAGCTGTAAATCCAAGAGCTTATAACCCTAAAACCCGATAGTCGCCCACTGGTTTATAACCCTAAAATACAAAATTCGTCGCGGTAGCCACAATCACGACTGTAGTCCACAGTTTGTGACTAACACTAAACAGTTATCAATGGACTCAGTAACTTTTAAAACCGTTGATAATTTCTGAATATGGACTATTTCAACTACAAGACCACGGGGTTTCAAAAGTTACTTTTACTGTTCAGAGGGATGCGGACATGAAATCGATGGACACAATGTTGTCAAACTCAGAGTGTGGACTATTTGACCAGTCGAAAGTCAACATACACTTTGCATGTGACTTGTTCAAAACTACTTGAAGATGTTTTTTTTGGCGATGACCTTTATACTCATATGTACCACACATTATGACAACGATGTCATCATAACACCACAGTGACCAAAGCATGATAGCATTAGAGGTATTGAGAATGTATCATAATGTGTTTGGGTGGAGTTTCAGTTTACATATCTTGTGATAAGTATTACAGCGCTTATTGTATAACAACGTAATAGTTTACACTGCAGTAATTTATGTAAATTGTTAACTCGTATCTGTTTTGTGGTTCTTTGTGTGTTAGATTGTTAACTTGTGTCTGTTTTGTAATTCTTTGTAAGTTTTATTGTTAACGTACGTCTGTTTTGTGGTTCTTTATGTTTTAGATTGTTAACTTGTGTCTGTTTTGTAATTCTTTGTGTGTTATATTGTTAACGTACGTCTGTTTTGTGGTTTTTTGTGTGTTAGATCGTTAACTTGTTTCTGTTTTGTAATTCTTTGTGTGTTAGATTGTTAACTTAGTCCGTTTTGTAGCGACTTGTATTACATTGTTAACACACATTTATTTTGAGGGTTTTTTTCGGTAGGCTATATTTTATGTTTAGGGGTGTCGAGGCTATTGTATAACAGCCTTTATGTTGTTCTGTGTTACAGAAACCTGTGCGTTTCTAGTTATAAGTTTTTCTTTATTATCTTTATATATTTTATGAAAACCTATCCTATCGATTTTCTCTGATTAATTTGTCTGCTACTGATCGACCTTAATAATGAAACAAACACACCGTAAAACCTTGTCTAAAAACAACTTTATTCGTCTAATTAAGACATCACATTTCAAAACTTAAAGAAGCATATAACTGTTTCTTTTTACTTACTTAAGCGGAGTAAATGACAAAGAAATTGTCTTCTAACTCTTTCTCATCAGGAATAATTCCTACTTAAAACCACATAAGTTTACGGAAAGTGTAATAAACCTGAATCATTTTTAAATGCTAGCCACTTAGACTATCCTCTGACAATAAGACTGGCGAGTTTTTCTTCAGGCAAATAAAAGTGTTTTGTTCTTTTAATTAAAGCTAATTTGAATACAATGATGGCTAAGTAACAACAAGATAATACACTGGAACACAGTTTGTTTAACCAACCTGATTGTGAAACTCTAAAGATGAAACAATCCGATAACAGAATAACATTTGTTAACTTCCGATAACAGAATAACATTTGTTAACTTTCAAAGATGCAAATGATAAAAAAGAAGCTTCTTAATTTCTCAAGAAATAACTAAATTCTATTTATTATAACATTAGAAAAACACTCGAAATGACATCCAGTCTAACACACTGATAACACATGCTGATAAGAAACATGTGCTGTCTTTTGAATTTTTTCGTTCATTTTACTTCGTCTTAATATAATGAAAAAATCATCGAACCATAAATTTTATGGATAAGTGTTCTCGTTGTTACAGTTACTGATTTACAACTGTACACTGTTACAGTTACTGATTTACAGCTATACACTGTTACAGTTACTGATTTACAACTATACAGTGTTACAGTTACTGATTTACAGCTATACACTGTTACAGTTACTGATTTACAACTATACAGTGTTACAGTTACTGATTTACAGCTATACAGTGTTACAGTTACTGATTTACAGCTATACAGTGTTACAGTTACTGATTTACAACTATACACTGTTACAGTTACTGATTTACAGCTATACACTGTTACAGTTACTGATTTACAACTATACACTGTTACAGTTACTGATTTACAACTATACAGTGTTACAGTTACTGATTTACAGCTATACAGTATTGCAGTTACTGATTTACAGCTATACAGTGTTACAGTTACTGATTTACAGCTATACAATGTTACAGTTACTGATTTACAACTATACAGTATTGCAGTTACTGATTTACAGCTATACAGTGTTACAGTTACTGATTTACAGCTATACAATGTTACAGTTACTGATTTACAGCTATACACTGTTACAGTTACTGATTCATAGCTACACAATGTCATATTTATTATTTTATAGCTACACACTGTTACAGTTATATAGTTATACACTGTTAAAATTACTCTATATATAGTTACTGTTTTAGAGCTATAAACTGTTATACTTTCAGTTTTACAGTTATACAATGTTACACTTATATTTATATACCTATACAGTGTTACAGTTACTGATTTATATACCTATACAGTGTTACAGTTACTGATTTATACACAATGTTATATTTAATGTTTTATGGACATGTCTTTAAAAACAGTCAGTTAAATGGTACAATATTAGGCGTTCGTTATTGTTATTAGGCCTTTATGACAGTCCGTTGACTGCTACAACATTAGGTGTTGTGTACTATTGTTGGGCTATTAAAATATTAGGTGTTGTACATTTTTGTTAAGACTTTAAAAATAATTAATTGAATGGTACAGCATTAGGTGTTGTTTAATGTTGTTAAGTCTTTAAAACAACGTTAAATGCTGAGTACTTTTGTTTGGCCTTTAAAACAGCTTACTGCTGCAGCTTTAGATATGAGAACAGTTAAAATGAATGTGATACAATAGGATTAGTTTTATTTTAGACTTTAAACATCTAGTTAAGTTATTCGTGATTCATTAGACTGAAGAACGTGTGTTTCACGTCCATGAAACAATATCAAATATTGAGAATGTTTTTAATTAAATATTCAATAACCATCAATAAATCAGTTACGCTATGGCTGAACGTCGTCCTTCAAAACAATGTACATGTATGAACAGTAAGGAAACAACAGTTTGGTTATATGTTATGTCTGGTTATTGTAAGCATATTCTTCACCTGTTACATTGTTATATATGCATTGTAATGGCTTTTATCTATCTCTTACAAAATGTGAGGCGATACTGATTTATAAGCATTTTTGAATATTTTTCTATTTGTTACAAAGTGTGATGCAGCATTGTTTAGTATCCTATCGACTAAATCCTCACTAACAGAACAGTTGTTTCCAATTAAATTTGTGTAGACCTAAACCACGTATTACATTATTGTGTATTTACCTATTTTTAAAAACCTATTCATTCTTACTTATCTGTTACAAAACGTGATAATACATTGATAAATAAACATTCTACTGGCTTTTACAATTATCTGTTATTGTTCATTGTTCTGTATAAACTTTCGTATTTTAGTTATAATTGTTGAAATAATAACCATCACACTGAAAGCTATTCATATGAAACAATAACAATTGTTCTGAGATTTTATTTACGTGATATAATAACAATTCTATTAAGATTTTATTTACGTGATATAATAACAATTCTATTAAGATTTTATTTACGTGATACAGGGATATTAGTACCATGCCTATCTTATAGAGTAACAACCGTACTGATCTTTATCTAAATAATGTAACAACAGTTTCACGAATATTTTATACAGTCCGTATAATTACAGTCTTATTGAGACATGCTGTAAGTTTAATAACAAGCAATGTTACAACAAAAGTAATAAAGTAACATTTATCTATCTAATAAATATTATTGAGGTATACTTACATGATGTAATAGTTGTTGAAATATATTTATGTTATGTAATAACAGTTGTATTGAGATATATTTGCGTGATATAATAACAGTTTATTGAGATATGTTTACATGCTATAATCACAGTTGTCTTGAGATATACTTAGTTGGTATAATAACAGTTATATTGAGATATATTTAGTTGGTATAATAACAGTTTATTGGAATATATTTACGTGATATCAAAACAGTTGTATTGATATATATTTACGTGATATAATAACAGTTGTATTGGTCTTTTCTACATCATATAACGACTCTTTTATGTGCAACAACAGCGACATGTATTAGGAAGCTACTAGAAGTGAAACACCACATTGTTTATTATACTCCGACGGGACCACAAACTTAACAGTACGCTATGTTCTTTAAAGACGAGTACGGCTCTTAGGTAATGTCTTGCCAACACATTACGAGAAATACAGCATTATTACTATTATGTTTGTAGATAGTAAATCACTTATATAAAACTATAAAATAAGACCAGTGTTTAACACCCAAAGAAAACAACTAACACGAGCAGAAAGAACTCTTAAACTTTTAATTATATACACCAATAATTTATAAAATGTGAAATATCTGAAAACCACCAGAGGGAGCATTCAATCTATGTAGAACTACGAAACTGTAAGTGTTTCTCCTACGTAATTCTAATTACCTAGCCTAAAGCACCTGAGTTTATACACATCTATATACACATGTATTATTAAATGATATGAGCTCTGTACGCTTACTCACAACGATAAAATTATGGGTTCGATTTCCCGCGGTGGACACAGCAGATGGTTCAATGTGTCTCTGCTCTAAAAACAAACAAGCCTTGCGCTTATATAGAATTGACGAGACTGTTATATATATATGTATATAAAACTGATGATCAAAATAAGGAAAGGGTAAACATTAATTTCTATCTGAATTACATGTGGGAATAATTCTCTCCAGTTTAACGTTGGAAAGTAATGTCCACATCTCTAGTGGTTAACACTGTATGAACTCGACACAACTAGTGAAATGAATGTTACAAGGAAGACGAGAAGTCAAGATCTACTCAAATGATTATCCCGTTTAATTCAATAGAGGGAAGACCGGAACTAAGACTGATTATCACCCTATCAAACCTATGAAATACCGGAAGTACAGTTATTCTCATGTGATTATCACATCATATTCAACACAAAAAAGACCGGAACTAAAAGTGATTGCCACTCTATCAAACCCATGAAATACCGGAAGTACAGTTATTCTCAAGTGATTATCACATCATATTCGACACAGGAAAGCCCAGAACTAAAAGTGATTACCACCCTATCAAACCCATGAAAAACCGGAAGTACAATTATTCTCAAGTGATTATCACATCATATTCGACACAGGAAAGACCGGAACTAAAAGTGATTAACACCCTATAAAACCCATTAAAAACTGGAAGTACAGTTATTCTCATGTGATTATCACATCATATCCAGCACAGGAAAGACCGGAACTAAAGTGATTACCACTCTATCAAATCCATGAAATACCGGAAGTACAGTTATTCTCAAGTGATTATCACATCATATTCGACACAGGACAGCCCAGAACTAAAAGTGATTACCACCCTATTAAACCCATGAAAAACCGAAAGTACAATTATTCTCAAGTGATTATCACATCATATTCGACACAGGAAAGACCGGAACTAAAAGTGATTACCACCCTATCAAACCCATGAAAAACCGGAAGTACAGTTATTCTCAAGTGATTATCACATCATATTCAACACAGTAAAGACCGGAACTAAAAGTGATTATCACCCTATCAAACCCATGAAAAACCGGAAGTAAATCTAAAGTGATTATCACATGGAAGAACAGATATTCTCAAGTGATTATCACATCATATTCGAACTCTTGAAGCCGATATTCTTGTTTAAATGGATTTAATTTTCTGATGAAATTATTCAGTTGTGAGTGACTAACATAACTAATAAACGTGATAGAAACATGGCAACAGTGTTATGTGTGTGTACTCAGTGAACCAGAACTATGGTAAATTCACAAGACGGTATCTTATGGTAGTTACGCGAGCTGTTTGAACTTCTAGCAAACTTTGTTTTGTACCACTTTTCGGCTAGATATCGAACCAGATGTGTCTGTCAGAGACTGGATGTAGCTCCTACGGTAACATTAGCTTGCATTGTGAGGTAAGTCGAGAAGTCCATCACCAGGAACATTAAATTACAGTGTACTAATTTATATTTAAATATTACCTTGGTTATAATCGTGTTTAACCTATACATTGTTGACGATATATGAGAGGACTTCCTATTATTATGAGTTATATATATGTACAATATAACGTGTAGAAAATTTGTATTATTGTAACAAGGGCTATTAATAAAGCGAGACCTATGCGGGAAGTTTCTATTATTACAATACACATTAATATACAAAATACAACGATTGGTATTGATAGCTCGTGTGTAAAATATCTACTATTACAATATGGTATGCACACAAAGTGTAAATCTCAAATATGTATTTTTTTACTTAACTTTATTGTGAAGATACCTCGCTACATTACACCTTTTGCCAAATATTATGAAATGTATAGTATTATATGTGTGTGAAATATGTACCATTAGAATACAATATACTTGTAAAGACAAACTGATATGATTGTATGGCTGTCATGTTCAAATAACATTCACACGTTACGAACGTAACTTTGGGTAATTTAGCTTCAGTTAGTCAATTTCAACGTTCCAAATCTGAATAGATCCAGATATGTAAAAGACGCCGTTAAAAGTTTCTAGCGAGAGGTCACTGTGTGACTTGTATCCCTAATTCTAATACAGTGACCAGACATGTCCTAGAAGGAGAGTACCAACAATTTAACTGTTAGCTGTCCACACATAACTTCTTTATTTGAACGTGGTGGAGCTAAGCCTTATTACTGGTCTCTTTTAGGGTAGAGCTAATACTTCAAATAAACTATTTGAATGATGGTTTAGTTTTGAATTTCTCACAAAACTACACGAGGGCGACCTGTGCTAGTCGTCCCTAATTTAGCAGTGTAAGACTAGAGGGAAGGCAGCTAGTCATCACCACCCACTGCCAACTCTTGGACTACTCTTTTTACCAACAAATAGTGGGATTGTCCGTCACATTATAACGCCCTCACGGCTGAAAGGGCGAGCATGTTTGACGTGACGGGGATACGAACCATTTGAATAATGAAACTAAAGGGAAAACACACACACTAGCCATGAGGCTTTTACATATTTTTTTTGTCTTTTATGTACACACTAGTTTTCGTTAAGATGTTTATATTGTTTTTATCATATAGTACAATATTAAAGTCCATAGTGTTCTATATAAAATAACAATTATCATACTTAGACACCACAGTAAACTTAGTATTAAAACATACTTTATACATATATATAATGAATCACTGTCTGAAAGTAAATTAGCTTTCACTATTCCGAAAATAACCAGGATTGACCTCGTATACTTAGATTAATAAAATAGGATTAGTTAAAGTATTCAAACGATACGAACAACAGAAAGTGAATCTCAGCTATTCTGTAAACTACTATTCTGTAAACTACTATTTGCTCCATTCTTAGGGTTAACGTTATTATCAAATGCAGTCCACGTACAAAAATTGTGACTTCTGTAATTTTTTTTTGTACCAGCAATAGCCATAGGACAGTCAAGACACTTCAGATTTTAACAAACTGACCAGTGTCACTAATAACACTCAAACTAAAAATTCGAAGATAGACCATTTTATATTAACTATTAAATTAAGCAAAGCATTCACGAAGTCACCTTATTTGAAACGTTTCCGAAACCTAAACCTCATAGAATGAGAAGGAAACAGGTGAGCATGGGAACTGAACAGGATGTTACTTGCCATGCGCAATGTTTCTTTCCATCAGTTTGTTATATATATGTACATATAAATATAATATAAACAATAAAAATAAATAAATATAATATAAAAATGAATTACGTAATATATGGAAACATAATAGTAAGTTCAAACATGATAAAAGATTTATGTATTAGGTAAAACTCAGTGATTGAAGCTTTCAAGGCCTGGCACGGCCTAGCGCGTAACGAGTGCGACTCGTAATCCGAGGGACGCGTGTTCGCGCCCGCGTCGCGCCAAACATGCTCTCCCTCCCAGCCGTGGGGGCGTTATAATGGTACGGTCAATCCCACTATTCGTTGGTAAAAGTGTAGCCCAAGAGTTGGCGGTGGGTGGTGATGACTAGCTGCCTTCCCTCTAGTCTTACACTGCTAAATTAGGGACGGCTAGCACAGATAGCCTGCGAGTAGCTTTGTGCGAAATTCCAAAACTAACTAACTAACGAAGTTTTTAAAGTTAAAAGGTAAAACAGCAAAAACCTAACTAATTCAGAAATAAAAAGAAATCTGAAATCATTAAATATCCTCAACACTCGAACACATTTATCAGTGTAGATTTAGGCTAACTATTTATACATAACAATAAGATTATAAAAGTAAGGTTTGAAATTCATAAAAATAATTTAACTATTTTCAAATGAATTCAATTTCGCACATGATCTACTTAAACAAAATTTTTACAAATAGGTATAACAATATACTTAAAGAATTTCTTTTTTCACTGCTTCCTCAATTAACAATGATGGATAAAATATGATCCAATATAACTTGAGAACAACAATATAACACAAGATTGGTGTATTTACTCCTTCCTCGTTTTAAAATGATGTATAAATCATGAGTCAATATAACATATTGGATTCACAGTTAACATACTATTTAATAGAGTAATCGTTTCCAAATAGTTTTGAAACTGACAACATCCTTAATAATACCAAGTACAAATAAACGAAACCATTAAAGTCTCACTTGTTCAGCATTTGTAATTTTAATGTAAATAGACACCTTTTAAAGTAAAGGTGAATTTGCACTAACATAATATAAAATAAAATTATTTGATTGCTAAAAAATTCGGCCTAGACGAACGCAGATTTGGAGAGCTCACATCCAACAAGTATCATTTAGTTTAACAGTTATATTTACGTTATATCCCAGACAATTGAATGCAGTTTATTTACGCTAATACATCAATAAATAGTGTATTTTTCCAAGTCAAACCCTAAGTATGTATCTCACGATTATCGATAACATATACAGGGTATTATACCGACAAAATACATTTATATTAATATTTATGATAATGTCTCAGTTTGTTTTGTTGTGTGTTTTAATACTAATGTAAACAGTGTAAAATGTGTTGATTAATGGTAATATCTAGGGTTACTCACCAATGTAAACAGTAAAATATATTGATTAATGGTAATATCTAAGGTTTCTCACACATGTAAACAGTGTAAAATATATTGATTAATGGTAATATCTAGGGTTTCTCACCAATGTAAACAGTGTAAAATGTTTGGATTATGATAATATCTAGGGTTTCTCACCAATGTAAACAGTGTAAAGGTATTGATTAATGGTAATATCTAGGGTTTCTTACCAATGTAAACAGTGTAAAATATATTGATTAATGGTAATATCTAGGGTTACTCACCAAAGTAAACAGTGTAAAATATATTGATTAATGATAATATCTAGGGTTTCTCACCAATCTAAACAGTTTAAAATGTGTTGATTAATGATAATATCTAGGGTTTCTCACCAATCTAAACAGTGTAAAATATATTGAGTAATGGTAATATCTAGGGTTTCTCACCAAAGTAAACAGTGTAAAATATATTGATTAATGGTAATATGTAGGGTTTCTCACCAATGTAAACAGTGTAAAATGTGTTGATTAATGGTAATATCTAGGGTTTCTCACCAATGTAAACAGTGTAAAATATATTGATTAATGGTAATATCTAGGGTTTCTTACCAAAATAAACAGTGTAAAATATGTTGATTAATGGTAATATTTAGGCTTTCTCACCAATGTAAACAGTGTAAAATGTGTTGATTAATGGTAATATCTAGGGTTTCTCACCAATGTAAACAGTGTAAAATGAGTTGATTAATGGTAATATCTAGGGTTTCTCACCAATGTAAACTGTGTAAAATGTGTTGATTAATGATAATATCTAGGGTTTCTCACCAATGTAAAGAGTGTAAAATATATTGATTAATGGTAATATCTAGGCTTTCTCACCAATGTAAAGAGTGTAAAATATATTGATTAATGGTAATATCTAGGCTTTCTCACCAATGTAAACAGTGTAAAATGAGTTGATTAATGGCAATATCTAGGGTTTCTCACCAAAGTAAACAGTGTAAAATATATTGATTAATGGTAATATGTAGGGTTTCTCCCCAAAGTAAACAGTGTAAAATATATTGATTAATGGTAATATCTAGGGTTTTTCAACAATGTAAACAGTGTAAAATATATTGATTAATTGTAATATGTAGGGTTTCTCACCAAAGTAAACAGTGTAAAATGAGTTGATTAATTGCGATATTTAGGGTTTCTCACTAATCTAAACAGTGTAAATGTGTTGATTAATGATAATATCTGAGGTTTCTCACCAATCTAAACAGTGTAAAATATATTGATTAATGGTAATATCTAGGCTTTCCTACCAATGTAAACAGTGTAAAATATATTGATTAATGGTAATATCTAGGCTTTCTCACCAATGTAAACAGTGTAAAATGAGTTGATTAATGGTAATATCAAGGGTTTCCCACCAATGTAAACTGTGTAAAATATATTGATTAATGGTAATATCTAGGCTTTTTCACCAATGTAAACAGTGTAAAATGTGTTGATTAATTATGATATCTAGGGTTTCTCACCAATCTAAACAGTGTAAAATGTGTTGATTAATGATAATATCTAGGGTTTCTCACCAATCTAAACAGTGTAATATGTGTTGATTAATGATAATATCTAGAATTTCGCACCAATCTAAACAGTGTAAAATGTGTTGATTAATGGTAATATCTAGGGTTTCTCACCAATCTAAACAGTGTAAAATGTGTTGATTAAAAATAATATCTAGGGTTTCGAACCAATCTAAACAGTGTAAAATTTGTTGATTAATGATAATATCTAGGGTTTCGATCCAATCTAAACAGTGTAAAATATATTGATTAATGGTAATATCTAGGGTTTCTCACCATTGTAAACAGTGTAAAATATGTTGATTAATGGAAATATCTAGGCTTTCTCACCAATGTAAATAGTATAAAATGAGTTGATTAATGGTAATATCTCGGGTTTCTCACCAATGTAAACAGTGTAAATTGTGTTGATTAATGGTAATATCTAGGGTTTCTCACCAATGTAAATAGTGTAATATGTGTTGATTTATGATAATATCTAGGGTTTCGCACCAATCTAAACAGTGTAAAATCAGTTGATTAAATGTAATATGTAATGTAATTCTCCCGCGAAACAATGCTATAAGCGATGTCTGATTACTTTTGTTGTAGCTAGAAAACTGGCCATACGTATTTATAGCTTGTACATTTAACAGTAACTGTTCTTTTATATTTGCTTGTTTTCGTGTCCCTGTGTTTAGCATAAACACCTTCATATTTATTATATTTGTATTTTAAACACAGAAGACAAAAAATCAGATTAGTTTATGTATATGTTAAACATAAACACGGTAGTCACATCTTTGTTGTGACTTGTTTTAACTGTGAAATATACGTAAGTTGAAGAGGTACTGATACAACATAAAACCCATATCATTCGTGGTTCACCTTTCGAGATCGCTCAGGTTGTGTATATTTTATTATTTTAATCTATATTCGTTATTAGTGTATGTTAAACAACAAACGACTGCCTTTGTGTTTGTTGTTGCCTGGTGTTAATTATTAAGAGATATACGCCCGCATTTATGGTTGCTGTGTATCGAACGTCAAGAGATATACGCCCGTGTTTGTGATTTTCGTATGTTCATGATAACTGTTTACAACCGTTAAACTTGTCGTACACGCTGTAGCGTTTTTAGACAAGGTAGTTTCACTGTTCCAGCTGATATTAAACATCGGAAAGTTTAAGGTTGTTTGTTGTTGCCTGGTGTTAATTATTAAGAGATATACGCCCGCATTTATGGTTGCTGTGTATCGAACGTCAAGAGATATACGCCCGTGTTTGTGATTTTCGTATGTTCATGATAACTGTTTACAACCGTTAAACTTGTCGTACACGCTGTAGCGTTTTTAGACAAGGTAGTTTCACTGTTCCAGCTGATATTAAACATCGGAAAGTTTAAGGTTGTTTGAAAAACAATATGATTATTTGTTTCATACCGTGTCTATGTTTTACTATAGTTCTGTATAGGCACTTAAAGACTCTTGGATTTTTTACCCTAAATTTAAAAAATACAACGACACACCTTATAATACTAATCATGTCGTTGTGACAGTTAATTCTATTGAAAATAAATGGTTTAAAAACAACTGTGCAAAACACAATTCCTTAACAGAAAAACCCCTAGAATAACGAGTTCTTGATGCTAGTTAAAATACATTTCTACCAACTAAAAATGAAAAATTGAATTCACTTGTTCTTGTCCCTTCTGCTTGTAACATATCTAACGTCTGAAATTCACAGTACGTAGCACTTTGGCAGATGTTTAATATTAAGACAAATTACAAAACCGTCCACCTACCCCAACCCCGAGGATAATATTACTCCCGCCTCTTTGCCCCCAGAAGTGTGAAAAAAGATACACGAGTTCGACGAGAATCTCCTTTGGCCCTTCGGGGACCTAACCCTAACTGTCAGATGTTCGGATCAGAGGAACTTGTAGCTCCACCTCTGGGGGGCATACACCCCGTAGCATCTCCGTATCCGCACTCATCAGGGTCCCCTCGATAGGTCGAGGTACTTCCGGACCAACTGGAAGATCCTCTGAGCTCCAGGTTAAACTGCAATCGTACAAGAACAATAAAATAAAACCCAGTAGGTTTCTATTTACCCTAATCTCCAGATGAAAGGAAAACAGTTCTTTATATTTCTCTAAAACGTGGCAATTGATATTTTATTATTACTTGAGATGACATGACATATACCAACAGTACAGGAGTTAACACACATATATAATTATTATACATGTAATTCTCCTTGTATTTCATATTCAAGTAACATAACATGACATATACCAACAGTACAGTGGTTAACATATATATATATATAATTATTATACATGTAATTCCCCTTGTATTTCATATTCAAGCTTGTTGCTTGAAAAGCTATAAATATCAAATTTTTTATAGGCCCGACCATAAAAATAGTGTAGTGTTGTGATATTTAAAACCAGATATGGTATCCGATTTGTAAATATACGTAATTCATCTGTGATGTTAATGGATAATTTTTCCAATGTTTTAAAAGTAAAAAAAAAAATTCTTTTTTCAAGATATGTTCTTTTTTGTTTGTTTGCAGTTGAGCACAAAGCTACACAATGGGCTATCTGTGCTCTGCCCATCATGAGTATCGAAACTCGGTTTTTCGTGGTGCGAGTCCGCAGACATTCCGCTGCGCCACAGGGAGGCCGGGTGTAAGTTTGGGTTTACTGATTTAGCGTTGGTACTAAACACATTAAAATTGTTTCAAGTACTTTTATCATAAATTAATTTTTATTCCAATCACTTTATTTTTAATCTGAAGATCAGAGTTTAGAACCATATATTGAACTGAACTAAATTATTATGGATATAACGTTTGGATAAAGTTAAGTTAGGCCTAAAATTACGAATTAATACGATATTTTTAGCATGTCCATTGCAATTTAAAAAAAAACAACAACACTTAAAATAATGTTACTGTAAAATGGTTTTACCTTTGATGCACATATAAGGCTTGTGGTAACTACTTTTGACACAACATTCATAAGGTTCTTTGTACCTTGAATCACGTTATCAACCTATAAAAACACAACATTCATAAGGTTCTTTGTACCTTGAATCACGTTATCAACCTATAAAAACACAACATTCATAAGGTTCTTTGTACCTTGAATCACGTTACCAACCTATAAAATCACAACATTCATAAGGTTCTTTGTACCTTGAATCACGTTATTATTCTATAAAAAACATAACGTACACAGTAACGTAAGAGATGTAAAGATAGCCCTAATTAAGCTGTTGATTACTGAATTACCAGCTCAAATGTATTAAAGATATATAACAGCCAGTGATTTTTCATCGTTTTATATTATAAAACAGCCAGGTATTATTTGATATTACAGAACAGACGGCACGCGACATGGTTTTATATGGCCCGCGAAGGTCTATTCAAACATAACCTACTTTTATAATTTTTTTTTTTTTTTTTTTAGTGAAGAAATGAAAAATTCTGACTTGCTGGGTAGAAATGCATGAAAGATCCAACTGATATTCACTAATAAAATTTTAAAATTTATTTTGTGTGCACCTATATGTTTATTATTTATATCTTTGTAATTTTACAGTAATAACTTGATAGTAATAGCTTTTAAATTATATCACATACATCTCGGCGTATTATACCGTCATTCCCCCTGCTAAACAAAGTGAACTCGTTTGACTGGCAGCTGTTGCCAGTCTGTCTGTTTGCTGTCGTGGAGGTTGACGTGTTGTAAATTATCACTGTTCAGTTCCGTGGTAAATATAAACATGAGCAAAGTTTTTAAGAAACGTAAGATTAACAGTCAAAACAGAGTGTACCAGGAATTCTAGGAACTTCATTATCTAATTACAAACAATAACGGCAAGTTGCAGCGTTTGGTTTGTATGTAAATTATATCAATAACCAAAGAATTTAATGTGAACAGATTATTCAACAATGTATGAAGAAAAGTATAAAAAATATGAAGGAGAAACTCGAAAAGTTCAGATTGTAGATTTCAGCCAGAAATTAAAACAACAAACGAGTATGTTTAGCAAGTTGTCAGAAAGGCAGACATCAGCAAGTTGTCAGAAAGGCAGACATCAGCAAGTTGTAAGAAAGGCAGACATCAGCAAGTTGTCAGAAAGGCAGACATCTGCTTTGAATGATTCGTACTTTTGAACTTGCAAGAGCGAAGAAACCTTTTGTTGATGGCAGTTTAGTAAAGAAATGTGTTGTTGAAATGCCAAAGGTGTTTTAGAATGGCAAAATTGGTGATAAATTTCAATCAGTTCTGCTTCCCAAACCAAAGTATACAAAGAAGTGTCACTGATATGAGAGAACAATTAGAAAACTCACTTGTTGAATTGGTTGAAAAAAGTACTCATTTCTCGCTTGGTCTTGACGAAAGTACTAATCAAGCAGATGTAAGTCAGCTGTTAATATTTGTACAGATTATTCAACTCAATTTTCACTCAGTGAAAAATTCAGTTGATAAAATCGGAGTTTTCGATAAGTGTTCAACAATAATCACAGATGGCGATGATTGGAAAACATTATGCTTTGTTGGTTTTCTTAGGGAACATGAAGTAACTTGTGCAACATTTCATTGTGTTATTCATCAAGGAGCTTTGTGTGGAAAATCAGTGAAACGAAACGAAGTTTTTAAACTTGTTGTTAAAGTTATTAACATGATAAGACGACGAAACAAAGCTTTTTCTCATCGGCAGCTGAAGCAGTTTTGGAAGGATATGGAGGCAGAATATGGGGATTTGGCTCATTACAACCATGTAAGGTGGCTCAGTGCCGGAAAGTGTCTTGAACGATTCTCTGAAATAAGGAAAGAAATCCCTGCGTTCCTCGATCAGTTTGTTTCATCGGATACAACACAGTTGGAAGAAGAGCTAAAGTAAGGATTTTCTGAAACAACTAGTTGTTCTCACACACATAACGACCTCAACCTCCAGAGGCAGAACCAGATGGTATCAGATGTAATGGGAAACATAAATGGACTCCGAAATAAGTTAAGAATTTACAAAGTTTGTTTAGAAAACAACGACTTGGTCCACTTTCCAAGTTGTCAGCAATTAACAGAACAGTTCAAAGATGACGAGCCACTTGATTTTTCAGAATTTTGTGTAAATATTGAAGATATCATAGATGAGTTTAACGCAAGGTTTGAAGTGTTAGAAAACAGGATAGAACTGTCCAATAATCCTCTTTGTGTTGACACAGAAAATCAACAAGTTGACGTTCAACTTGAATTATGCGATTTGCAAGCTGATCCATTTCTGCAAACCAGACAAGAAAAAGGAACAGATTTTGTAAACTACTTTCAAATAATCGATTTCCAGATCTGCGTGCTTTTGGAGAGAAAATGACATCAATGTTTGGTGGCACATACATATATGAAAGTGTGTTCTTCACGATGAAATTTATTAAAAACCACAACAGAAGTCGCCTCACGGATTCTTCTCTGCTCCACCTCCTGAGACCAGCAACGACAGAACTCCATGTGATCGCTTTGGTCAGTGCTGCTTAACGACCTCAAAGTTCACATTGAAAACTTTATATCTTTACTACGTTAAATATCATAGATATGTTTGCTATTCTAGTTTCTTTTATATGCAGCATTTTTTATTAAATTTATTTATTACGTAATTTAACATGTTTAAATTACATTTTCCTTTTATTTTCACAATAAAATACATCTTTCTCACAAATACGCCCGTCAAAATATAATGTGACGTAAGTCACATTCAGATTAACTCCTTCCTCAATTGTAACTCATTTTACCATGTTGAAAGGACATAAATTAACCATGGATCTATTTACTCTTTATTTTGCTTTACATAATACACCAACAAGCTCTAATTTGACAAAAATATAATGCCACCCGCCACAAGATTCGTGAACATAGTTGTGGTCCTCGGACACTCTTAAGTTGGAAACCCCTGTAATAAAACATCTAGGTATCTTTAATCGTATGATTTGACTTGCTCTGAGTTCCGCACCAAACCGCACGAGGATTACCTGCGCTTGCTTCTCTAATTTAGCAGTAACAGACTAGAGGAAAAGGCAGCTAGTCAACACTACTCACCACTAGCTCTTAGGTCACTCTTTATCCAACGAGTAGTGAGATTCACAGTATTATAACTCCTCACAACTGAAAGGGCGAACATGTTCTGTGACGGAGATTTGAACCTGAAGGTTACGAGTCGACCACCCTAACCATCTGACCATGCTAGGCCTATCTGTTAAGATACTTGTATCTTTAATAGTTATTTTTTTATATTTTAGTTTTAGAAATATACATGTTTGTGCTAAGCACAGAGTTACGAAACGGACTAGTACCCAATCCAGATTTTTAGTGTTCTGTGTTATCTGCCTTACTACTCAACCATCTTGGAGGAAACAATACACAGTCGTCTCCCTATTCTCTGGGTGGGGTGGGAGCTACCTATCCAGGATTCTAAGTCCGTTAAACTTACTCCAGATCTACTGGAAGGTTTAAAATATAAAACATTACCTGTGATATCCTGTTCTGACTAACTATGTTAAACATAAAAACTACTTTTCCGTCAGCCGTGTTTCTATTACCAAATTGTTTGGCTTCAGATCAAGTGTAGTAGGAAATCAACTACGAGAATAAAACCTCACTAACTTATTATACATCTTATCAATGCATCTTTAAACTTACCCCTGTTGGAGAGTACTTTATCTGTGTTGTAGAGTACTTTACTTGAATTGTAGAGTATTTTACCTGTGTTGTATAGTAGAGTACTTTACCTATGTTGTAGAGAATTTTACTTGAGTTGGAGAGTACTTCATACCTTAGTGAAAGTCGCAGCTTTGCCTACTGTAGGGTTTCTGACTGTAAACTGAAGCTGTTGAACGTAGGTCGGAACCTTATCAAGGTTTTCCAAAAGTTCCTTCTTTTGGACTCCACCTGGAACCTGAAATAATCAGTATATTTCTAAATTTAATAAATGTTGTCACCAATAACAATAATAATTACAGGAAACACGTTTTAACGACTTTACTTATTATGTTAATTTACAAATATAAATAATAGAAAGTTATATTCTATTTTAAACAAAAATAACTAATAACAAATGAATTCAATTTCCATTCCTAATGAGAAAAGTCTGAGTACAAACCTTGTAGTGATGAAATACAAGTTTCATACAATAAACAAGATCCATTCACAACTAGAAAACAAAGAAACACATAAAAATTGATGTTCCAACAGAGGAAAAGAAAAGAATTGATTTTGGACGGTCTAGATTTGTGTTTGGGTTTTTAACACTTTGAACATAACACAACATAAGAGGTGAGATGATTGTTAAGATACATAACAATAAGCTCACCATAGACAGCTGGTGAGTCATTGTGGAAGATAAGTAACAATAGATTTACCACAGACACCTGGTGAGTCATTATGGAAGATAAGTAACAATAGGTTTACCACAGACAGCTGGTGAGTCATTGTGGAAGATAAGTAACAATAGGTTTACCACAGACAGCTGGTGAGATATTGTGGAAGATACGTAACAATAAGTTCACAGCAGACAGCTGGTGAGATATTGTGAAAGATATGTAACAATAAGTTCACCACAGACTGCTGGTGAGACATTGTGGAAGATACGTAACAATAAGTTCACAGCAGACAGCTGGTGAGACATTGTGAAAGATATGTAACAATAGGTTTACCACAGACAGCTGGTGAGACATTGTGGAAGATACGTAACAATAAGTTAACAGCAGACAGCTGGTGAGGCATTGTGTAAGATATGTAACAATAAGTTCACCACAGACTGCTGGTGAGACATTGTGGAAGATGCATAACAATAAGTTAACAGCAGACAGCTGGTGAGACATTGTGAAAGATATGTAACAATAAGTTAACAGCAGACAGCTGGTGAGACATTGTGAAAGATATGTAACAATAAGTTCACCACAGACTGCTGGTGAGACATTGTGGAAGATGCATAACAATAAGTTCACAACTAGGAAAATAAGGGTTGTAGTAAGGTTACAATAAAGAGGTGAAAAGTGTCTTGATACACCCTACTGGGGGGACCTGAAAGCTGTCTAATGAAGCTAATGGTTTCTCGTTTAAATTTATGGACTATTTTCACTTGTTACTAGTAGTTATCTTTCACATATTTTAAATAAAATATTTCTCTGTAGTTCTGTTTATTACTCTGTTTTTTGTGTTGTTTTTAGTTTGTTTTTAGGGAGTTTATCATAACAGCTGTTATTGACAGATATTCTGGTGAAACATATAACATTGATGTGTTAATGAATTCAGTTTTTGATATTTTTTTTAAATCTTGAAGTTCACTGACGTTGCGTTTCTCATTTCTGTCAGAGCTATCTTCCTGTTTGTTTGACCACGTGCGAAAGAGTTATATCCACTTATTGCTTTAACATATCCCACACACGCGCGTTGGTTTGAGGAGTGTTCCTTTCCGTTTATCTGTATTTCTGTCAACTGTTGTCACTTATATGGATTTTTTTTCATTTGTTTATTCATTAGAAATCGCACAAGTTAATAAAATATAAACATATATTTCACGTCATCTTTCGATTTAAGTTAAATTCTAAGGCCAGTTCAATCAGGTCAAAATAAAGGTTAAAAAATAAATATTTTTTTTCTACCTGATATGAAAACTGACGAATTTCTTTATACAGCCTGTTAGCTTCCTCAGCAAATAACTCCGCTTGGGTAAACAGATCCTGAAAAATCACCAGGGGAGAAATTGACTGAATGTACATATGTTAAAAGCTGAGTAATAGTTTAGTTATGTTTTGGTTTAAATTTCGCGCAAAGCTACACGAGGGCTAACTGCGCTAGCCGTTCCTAATTTAGCAGTGTAAGGCTAGAAGGATGGCAGTTAGTCATCACCCCCCACCGCCAACTCTTGGGCTACTCTTTTACCGACGAATAATGGGATTGACCGTCACACTATAATGCTCCCACGGCTGAACGGGCGAGCATGTTTGGTGTGGTTTAGTTATTTAAACAGTTGTGTGGATAAAAGGTGTACAGTTTGACATGTTATTAACACGTTTCGAAAGGGAACTGGAAACAAAAACTGATTACGTATCTGTTTACAAAATTTATTGTGTGTAGTTTCTTATAGCAAACCCACATCGGGCTATCTGCTGTATCCACCGAGGTGAATCGAGCCCATGATTTTAGCGTTGTACAAAGGTTACTTTTACTTTTGAGTTTTCTTCATATTGAAATCAAGAGGTTTGCTTTCAATCAATTATTTAATATCTTAACACCTATCTTTAGCAGACACATGAAATATAATATTTTCAAATAGATTGTTTTTTTTAAATGTTTATCTACGATTTTTTCATATTTAAGAATTCAAAAAAATACATATATATATATACATACTTTGTAACTGCTAACACATTTCTATTCGTTTCGCTTAAGTTCTAAAATCGATATTATTTCTATTTGGAGAAAAATTACAGGACGTAATAGTTCCATCGCTTTCAGGAGACAAATTGTATTTGTTGAGACAAACCTAAACAAACACGTACGTTAACAGGAAATCACTTTCCAAACAATATTGGCATTTAATTGAAATTAAATAATTTTCTCAACCAGAAAACTGAAAGCACCAGATCATAGTTGTAAACTTGAATAAACTAATTGTACGATTAAAAAAGAAACAAATTCAGTACGGTGTGTGCTAAGTTAACGAATGGTAGACATGAGAATTATAAGACTTGAGACTGGCTATTCCAGATACTGTCTCCTTGGCTGGTTACAGTAAAGATGCTCACTTGAGTGGTTTTAAGATACCCCTCTCCCCTCGTGAACTGGTAAACTAAAAATGCCATATGGGACATTCCTTGGGCTCGACGAACAATGTCACTGTCGTTTTCTTCCGTCAGGTATTTCTCAGTTTCTACGTCCATTTCCGAAGTCAAGTTTTTCATTTCTAAGCCAGCCTTTTCGATGTTTTGCTTTTCCTTAGAAAATAAATAATTATCGGGTTAGACCGATGAGTCGTCTAAACGCGATGTACGTCAAGAAATTGAAAACATTTATACAGACATAAAAAAATAAAACAGAGAAATACGGTCGCGCTATTTAATGAATCTACTTTGATGTTGCTTTCGGTCATTCAACGATAAAATAGATCAACTATTGATCATTAAAAACGGTTTTAATAAATATTTATCTTTTATAACAGATTGGAAAATTAACACAAATCACTCAAGTTTAACATGAAACTTGAATAAACATTAAAATGTTTGACGACATGTTTCATGTGTGTAGTAATACAGGATAATGTGTTAATACGTGTGTTAATGTAAGATAATGTGTTTCTGTGCGTGTGTTAATATAGGATACAATCCTAGTACGTGCGTTAATGCACAACAGCGTGTATATGTGTGTATCAATATAACATGTTTAGGGTGAGTGTGTGTGTATGTAAATGTATTAAACATGTTTAAGTGTGTATTAATATAACATGTTTAGTATATGTGTATGTGTCTTAATTACAAGGTTCACTGGTATAATATAATGTGTTAGTGTATGCTGACATTCCCAGTATGTTTGATTATTTGTGGTTGTGTAGAACCGACTAACAAATCAGTGATAAATAAAGATATATATATTTACCCCTACTTCAAACCGTACAGTGTAGAACCAACTAACAAATCAGTGATAAATAAAGATATATATATTTACCCCTACTTCAAACCGTACAGTGTAGAACCAACTAACAAATCAGTGATAAATAAAGATATATATATTTACTCCTACTTCAAACCGTGCAGTGTAGAACCGACTAACAAATCAGTGATAAATAAAGATATATATATTTACTCCTACTTCAAACCGTGCAGTGTAGAACCGACTAACAAATCAGTGATAAATAAAGATATATATATTTACTTCTACTTCAAACCGTGCCGAGTAGAACCGACTAACAAATCAGTGATATATGAAGATATATATATTTACGTCTTCTTCAAACCGTACAGTGTAATACCGACTAACAAATCAGTGATAAATAAACATATATATATTTACCCCTACTTCAAACCGTACAGTGTAGAACCAAAAAACAAATCAGTGATAAATAATGATATATGTATTTACCCTACTTCAAACCGTACAGTGTAGAACCGAAAACAAATCAGTGATAAATAATGATATATATATTTACCCCTACTTCAAACCGTACAGTGTAGAACCGAAAAACAAATCAGTGATAAATAATGATATATGTATTTACCCCTACTTCAAACCGTACAGTGTAGAACCGAAAACAAATCAGTGATAAATAATGATATATATATTTACCCCTACTTCAAACCGTACAGTGTAGAACCGAAAAACAAATCAGTGATAAATAATGATATATGTATTTACCCCTACTTCAAACCGTACAGTGTAGAACCGAAAAACAAATCAGTGATAAATAATGATATATATATTTACCCCTACTTCAAACCGTACAGTGTAGAACCGAAAAACAAATCAGTGATAAATAATGATATATGTATTTACCCCTACTTCAAACCGTACAGTGTAGAACCGAAAAACAAATCAGTGATAAATAATGATATATGTATTTACCCCTACTTCAAACCGTACAGTGTAATACCGACTAACAAATCAGTGATAAATAAGTATATATATTTACCTCTACTTCAAACCGTACAGGTTTGGCCTGTTTATTTATGAAGACTGGTTTCTGCGAACGAGAATATATGTTAACATGTCTTTTCTAAAAAAACAAAAACAGAACAAATGTATGTTTTTTAACGTTTCAAAGTTTAGGCTATTCAAATTACTATGAAGTTAAACAAACTGAAACGTATAAATACAGATACTGTAAAACAACGTTTGTTGAAATGAAAGCCAGATAAGCTACTTTTCAGCACCTTAATATATGATAAAACACCCCATTTCATACATATAAATCAAGTTTATATAAAGCAGTCTAGTTTGGGTCACGTTTATACACATAAAACAACCTAGTTTGAATTGCGTTTATACATATAAAACAATCTAGTTTAAATCATGTTTATACATATAATACAACCTAGTTTGGATTATGATTATACATATAAAACAACCTCGTTTGGATTATGATTATACATATAAAACAACCTAGTTTGAATTATGTTTATACATATAAAATAATCTAGTTTAAATCATGTTTATACATACACATATATACTCTTGGGCTACACTTTTACCAACTAATAGTGGGATTGGCCATAATATTAGAACACCCCCACGGTTGAAAGGATAAGCATATTTGGTGTGACGGGGATTCGAACTCGCAACTCTCAGATTACGAGCCGAGTACTTTAACCACCTGGCCATGTCGGGCCTTACTGTGTTTAAAATACTGATATTACACATTCTATTGTTTCTTGAATAATCCATAAATTACAGATTAACTATTTAGTGGTTGATAATGTGATAGGCCTAATAACTAACTGATGTCTTATGATAAAAATAATTTAAATATATATATGCCAAAACACAAAATATCCAAATATTGTGCCTTCCTATTTCTACATAGCAGCTTAGATTACGTGGACATTATGTACAATTGATAGAGAAAGTAGACGTCTTCTTCACCTATGGAGATAAACAGTACTTACAACGGGTCTTTTTTGGGATGTTGAAACGAATACAGGTATGTTCTCCGGCGTTCTCTCAGGAGACTTTGGGGGAACTTTACCAAGACATATCTCGGCAATATCACAAGATATACTGGCCACATCGTTCACTAGTGACTGCCACATGTCTGAGAATACATCAAAATTATCTCTGACTATCTTGCTTGTGGGGTGGAGGTAAAGGGTGTGGCAGGCATTCAAGACCTGTGGGAGGAAACGTGTGGGTTTAGTATGTAACACTACTAACTTTGTTACGTAGAAACTTTAAACAAACTCTTAATGTCAAGGATTAATAGCACTTAATAAGACCAACGTGCACAATCTAGTGCAATAGTGTGTCTCATCAGTATGTACTATTGCAATGGTGTGTCTCATCAGTATACTAGTGCAATGGTGTGTCTCATCAGTATACTAGTACAATGGTGTATCTCATCAGTATTCTAGTGCAATGGTGTGTCTCATCAGTATACTAGTGCAATAGTGTGTCTCATCAGTATACTAGTGCAATTGTGTGTTTCATCAGTATACTAGTGCAATACTGTGTCTCATCAGTATACTAGTGCAATGGTGTGTCTCATCAGTATACTAGTGCAATTGTGTGTTTCATCAGTATACTAGTGCAGTAGTGTGTCTCATCAGTATACTAGTGCAACAGTGTGTCTCATCAGTATACTAGTGCAATGGTGTGTCTCATCAGTATACTAGTGCAATGGTGTGTCTCATCAATATACTAGTGCAATTGTGTGTTTCATCAGTATACTAGTGCAATAGTGTGTCTCATCAGTATACTAGTGCAATTGTGTGTTTCATCAGTATACTAGTGCAGTAGTGTGTCTCATCAGTATACTAGTGCAATAGTGTGTCTCATCAGTATACTAGTGCAATGGTGTGTCTCATCAGTATACTAGTGCAATGGTGTGTCTCATCAGTATACTAGTGCAATGGTGTGTCTCATCAATATACTAGTGCAATTGTGTGTTTCATCAGTATACTAGTGCAATAGTGTGTCTCATCAGTATACTAGTGCAATAGTGTGTCTCATCAGTATACTAGTGCAATTGTGTGTTTCATCAGTATACTAGTGCAATAGTGTGTCTCATCAGTATACTAGTGCAATGGTGTGTCTCATCAGCATACTAGTGCAATGGTGTATCTCATCAGTATACTAGTGCAATGGTGTGTCTCATCAGCATACTAGTGCAATGGTGTGTCTCACCAGTATACTAGTGCAATGGTGTGTTTCATCAGTATATTAGTGCAATGGTGAGTCTCATCAGCATACTAGTGCAATGGTGTGTCTCATCAGTATACTAGTGCAATGGTGAGTCTCATCAGCATACTAGTGCAATGGTGTGTCTCATCAGTATACTAGTGCAATGGTAAGTCTCATCAGTATACTAGTGCAATGGTGTGTCTCATCAGTATACTAGTGCAATGGTGTGTCCCATAACATACCAGTGCAATTGTGTGTTTCATCAGTATACTAGTGAAATAGTGTGTCTCATCAGTATACTAGTGCAATGGTGTGTCTCATCAGTATACTACTGCAATGGTGTGTCTCATCAGTATACTAGTGCAATTGTGTGTTTCATCAGTATACTAGTGCAATAGTGTGTCTCATCAGTATACTAGTGCAATGGTGTGTCTCATCAGTATACTAGTGCAATGGTGTGTTTCATCAGCATACTAGTGCAATGGTGTGTCTAATCAGTATACTAGTGCAATGGTGTGTCTCATCAGTATACTAGTGCAATAGTGTGTCTCATCAGTATACTAGTGCAATTGTGCGTTTCATCAGTATACTAGTGCAATAGTGTGTCTCATCAATATACTAGTGCAATTGTGTGTTTCATCAGTATACTAGTGCAATAGTGTGTCTCATCAGTATACTAGTGCAATTGTGTGTTTCATCAGTATACTAGTGCAGTAGTGTGTCTCATCAGTATACTAGTGCAATAGTGTGTCTCATCAGTATACTAGTGCAATGGTGTGTCTCATCAGTATACTAGTGCAATGGTGTGTCTCATCAGTATACTAGTGCAATGGTGTGTCTCATCAATATACCAGTGCAATTGTGTGTTTCATCAGCATACCAGTGCAATAGTGTGTCTCATCAGTATACTAGTGCAATGGTGTGTCTCATCAGCATACTAGTGCAATGGTGTGTCTCATCAGTATACTAGTGCAATGGTGTGTCTCATCAGCATACTAGTGCAATGGTGTGTCTCATCAGTATACTAGTGCAATGGTGTGTCTCATCAGTATACTAGTGCAATGGTGAGTCTCATCAGCATACTAGTGCAATGGTGTGTCTCATCAGTATACTAGTGCAATGGTGAGTCTCATCAGCATACTAGTGCAATGGTGTGTCTCATCAGTATACTAGTGCAATGGTGTGTCTCATCAGTATACTAGTGCAATGGTGTGTCTCATAATATACTAGTGCAATTGTGTGTTTCATCAGTATACTAGTGAAATAGTGTGTCTCATCAGTATACTAGTGCAATGGTGTGTCTCATCAGTATACTACTGCAATGGTGTGTCTCATCAGTATACTAGTGCAATGGTGTGTCTAATCAGTATACTAGTGCAATAGTGTGTCTCATCAGTATACTAGTGCAATGGTGTGTCTCATCAGTATACTAGTGCAATGGTGTGTCTCATCAATATACTAGTGCAATTGTGTGTTTCATCAGCATACCAGCGCAATAGTGTGTCTCCATCGGTATACCAGTGCAATGGTGTGTTTCATCAGTATACCAGTGCAATTGTGCGTTTCATCAGTATACCAGTGCAATTGTGTTTCATCAGTATACCAGTGCAATAGCGTGTCTCATCAGTATACCAGTGCACCAGGTGTGTTTCATCAGTATACAGTGCAGTAGTGATGTGTCCCATCAGTATACCAGTGCAATGGTGTGTCTCATCGGTATACTAGTGCAATGGTGTGTCTCATCAGTATACCAGTGCAATGGTGTGTCTCATCAATATACCAGTGCAATTATGTGTTTCATCAGCATACCAGCGCAATAGTGTGTCTCATCAGTATACCAGTGCAATGGTGTGTCTCATCAGCATACCAGTGCAATTTGTGTTTCATCAGCATACCAGTGCAATAGTGTGTCCCATCAGCATACCAGCGCAATGGTTGTGTCTCATCAGCATACCAGTGCAATGGTGTGTCTCATCAGCATACTAGCGCAATGGTGTGTCTCATCAGCATACCAGTGCAATGAGTGTGTCTCATCAGCATACCAGTGCAATGGTGCGTCCCCATCAGCATACCAGTGCAATGGTGTGTCTCATCGGTATACTAGTGCAATGGTGAGTCCCATCAGCATACCAGTGCAATGGTGTGTCTCATCAGTATACTAGTGCAATGGTGAGTCTCATCAGCATACCAGTGCAATGGTGTGTGTCTCATCGGTATACTAGTGCAATGGTAAGTCCCATCAGCATACCAGTGCAATGGTTGATTGTCCTCATCAGCATACCAATGCAATGGTGTGTCCCCATAATATACCAGTGCAATTGTGTGTTTCATCAGTATACCAGTGCAATAGTGTGTCTCATCAGCATACTAGTGCAATGGTGTGTCTCATCAGTATACCACTGCAATGGTGTGTCTCCATAATATACTAGTGCAATTGTGTGTTTCATCAGCATACCAGTGAAATAGTGTGTCCTCATCAGTATACCAGTGCAATGGTATGTCCCATCAGTATACCAGTGCAATGGTGTGTCTAATCAGTATACTAGTGCAATAGTGTGTCTCATCAGCATACCAGTGCAATGGTGTGTCCCTCATCAGCATACCAGTGCAATGGTGTGTCTCATCAATATACTAGCGCAACTGTGCGTTTCATCAGCATATACCAGTGCAATAGTGTGTCCCATCAGTATACCAGCGCAATAGTGTGTTTTCATCAGTATACCAGTGCAATTGTGCGTTTCATCAGCATACCAGTGCAATGCAAGTGTGTTTCATCAGTATACCAGTGCAATAGCGTGTCTCATCAGCATACCAGTACAATCAGGTGTTTCATCAGCATACCAGTGCAGTAGTGTCCCATCAGCATACCAGCGCAATAGTGCGTCTCATCAGTATACCAGTGCAATGGTGCGTCCTCATCAGTATACCAGTGCAATGGTGTGTCCCATCAGTATACCAGTGCAATGGTGTGTCTCATCAATATACTAGCGCAATTGTGTGTTTCATCAGTATACCAGTGCAATAGTGTGTCTCATCAGCATACCAGTGCAATGGTGTGTCTCATCAGCATACCAGTGCAATTGTGTGTTTCATCAGTATACCAGTGCAATAGTGCGTCTCATCAGTATACCAGTGCAATGGTGTGTCTCATCAGCATACTAGCGCAATGGTGTGTCTCATCAGCATACCAGTGCAATGGGTGTCCTCATCAGTATACCAGTGCAATGGTGTGTCTCATCAGCATACCAGTGCAATGGTGTGTCTCATCAGTATACTAGTGCAATGGTGTGTCTCATCAGTATACCAGTGCAATGGTGAGTCTCATCAGCATACTAGTGCAATGGGTGTCTCATCAGTATACTAGTGCAATGGTGAGTCTCATCAGCATACCAGTGCAATGGTGTGTCTCATCAGTATACTAGTGCAATGGTAAGTCCTCATCAGTATACTAGTGCAATGGTGTGTCCCATCAGTATACCAATGCAATGGGTGTGTCTCATAATATACCAGTGCAATTGTGTGTTTCATCAGCATACCAGCGCAATAGTGTGTCTCATCAGCATACCAGTGCAATGGTGTGTCCATCAGTATACTACTGCAATGGTGTGTCTCCATCAGTTTATACTAGCGCAATTGTGTGTTTCATCAGTATACCAGTGCAATAGTGTGTCTAATCAGTATACCAGTGCAATGGTGTGTCTCATCAGTATACTAGTGCAATGGTGTGTTTCATCAGCATACCAGTGCAATGGTGTGTCTAATCAGCATACCAGTGCAATGGTGTGTCCCATCAGCATACCAGCGCAATGGTGTGTCTCATCAGCATACCAGTGCAATGGTGTGTCTCATCAGTATATACCAGTGCAATGGTGAGTCCCATCAGTATACCAGTGCAATGGGTGTGTCTCATCAGCATACCAGTGCAATGGTGTCGTCTCATAATATACCAGTGCAATTGTAGTGTTTCATCAGTATACCTGGTGAAATAGTGTGTCTCATCAGCATACCAGTGCAATAGTTGTGTCTCATCAGCATACTACTGCAATGGTGTGTCTCATCAGTATACTGGTGCAATGGTGGTGTCTAATCAGTATACCAGTGCAATAGGTGTGTCTCATCAGCATACTAGATTGCAATGGTGCGTCTCATCAGCATACTAGTGCAATGGTGTGTCTCATCAATATACTAGTGCAATTGTGTGTTTCATCAGTATACTAGTGCAATAGTGTGTCTCATCAGTATACTAGTGCAATAGTGTGTTTCATCAGTATACTAGTGCAATTGTGCGTTTCATCAGTATACTAGTGCAATAGTGTGTTTCATCAGTATACCAGCGCAATAGCGTGTCTCATCAGCATACCAGCGCAATTGTGTGTTTCATCAGCATACCAGTGCAGTAGTGTGTCCCATCAGTATACCAGTGCAATAGTTGGTGTCTCATCAGTATACCAGTGCAATGGTGTGTCCTCATCAGTATACCAGTGCAATGGTGCGTCTCATCAATATACCAGTGCAATTGTGTGTTTCATCAGTATACCAGTGCAATAGTGTGTCCCATCAGTATACCAGTGCAATGGTGTGTCCCATCAGCATACCAGTGCAATTGTGTGTTTCATCAGCATACTAGTGCAATAGTGCGTCCCATCAGCATACCAGTGCAATGGTGCGTCTCACCAGCATACCAGTGCAATGGTGTGTCTCATCAGTATACCAGTGCAATGGTTGTTGTCTCATCAGCATACCAGTGCAATGGTGTGTCCCATCAGCATACCAGCGCAATGGTGTGTCCCATCAGTATACTAGTGCAATGGTGTGTCTCATCAGTATACTAGTGCAATGGTGAGTCCCATCAGTATACCAGTGCAATGGTGTGTCTCATCAGTATACCAGTGCAATGGTGAGTCCTCATCAGTATACTAGTGCAATGGTGTGTCCCATCAGTATACCAATGCAATGGTGTGTCTCCATAACATACCAGTGCACCATTGTGTTTCATCAGTATACCAGTGCAATAGTGTGTGTCCATCAGTATACCAGTGCAATGGTGTGTCTCATCAGTATACTACTGCAATGGTGTGTCCCATAATATACCAGTGCAATTTGTGTGTTTCATCAGTATACCAGTGAAATAGTGTGTCTCATCAGCATACTAGTGCAATGGTGTGTCTCATCAGTATACCACTGCAATGGTTGTGTCTCATCAGCATACCAGTGCAATGGTGTGTCTAATCAGTATACTAGTGCAATAGTGTGTCTCATCAGTATACCAGTGCAATGGTGTGTCTCATCAGTATACCAGCGCAATGGTGTGTCCCATCAATATACTAGTGCAATTGTGTGTTTCATCAGTATACTAGTGCAATAGTTGTGTCCCATCAGTATACCAGTGCAATAGTGTGTTTCATCAGTATACCAGTGCAATTGTGCGTTTCATCAGTATACCAGTGCAATAGTGTGTTTCATCAGTATACCAGTGCAATAGCGTGTCCCATCAGCATACCAGTGCAATTGTGTGTTTCATCAGCATACTAGTGCAGTAGTGTGTCCCATCAGCATACTAGCGCAATAGTGTGTCCCATCAGCATACCAGCGCAATGGTGTGTCCCATCAGTATACTAGTGCAATGGTGTGTGTCATCAGCATACTAGTGCAATGGTGTGTCTCATCAACATACCAGTGCAATTGTGTGTTTCATCAGTATACCAGTGCAATAGTGTGTCCCATCAGTATACCAGTGCAATGGTGTGTCTCATCAGCATACCAGCGCAATTGTGTGTTTCATCAGCATACCAGTGCAATAGTGCGTCCCATCAGCATACCAGTGCAATGGTGTGTCTCATCAGCATACTAGTGCAATGGTGTGTCTCCATCAGTATACCAGTGCAATGGTGTGTCTCATCAGTATACCAGTGCAATGGTGGTGTCCCATCAGCATACTAGTGCAATGGTGTGTCCTCATCAGTATACCAGTGCAATGGTGTGTCTCATCAGCATACTAGTGCAATGGTGAGTCTCATCAGCATACTAGTGCAGTGGTGTGTCTCATCAGCATACTAGTGCAATGGTGAGTCTCATCAGCATACTAGTGCAATGGTGTGTCTCATCAGCATACTAGTGCAATGGTAAGTCCCATCAGTATACTAGTGCAATGGTGTGTCCCATCAGCATACCAATGCAATGGTGTGTCTCATAACATACCAGTGCAATTGTGTGTTTCATCAGTATACCAGTGCAATAGTGTGTCTCATCAGCATACCAGTGCAATGGTGTGTCTCATCAGCATACTACCGCAATGGTGTGTCCCATCAGCATACCAGTGCAATTGTGTGTTTCATCAGTATACCAGTGCAATAGTGTCTAATCAGTATACTAGTGCAATGGTGTGTCTCATCAGTATACTAGTGCAATGGTGTGTTTCATCAGCATACCAGTGCAATGGTGTGTCTAATCAGCATACTAGTGCAATGGTGTGTCTCATCAGCATACCAGTGCAATGGTGTGTCTCATCAGTATACTAGTGCAATGGTGTGTCTCATCAGTATACTAGTGCAATGGTGAGTCTCATCAGCATACTAGTGCAATGGTGTGTCTCATCAGTATACTAGTGCAATGGTGAGTCTCATCAGTATACTAGTGCAATGGTGTGTCTCATCAGCATACCAGCGCAATGGTAAGTCCTCATCAGCATACCAGTGCAATGGTGTGTCTCATCAGCATACCAATGCAATGGTGTGTCCTCATAACATACCAGTGCAATTGTGTTTCATCAGCATACCAGTGCAATAGTGTGTCTCATCAGCATACCAGTGCAATGGTGTTGTCCCATCAGCATACTACTGCAATGGTGTGTCTCATCAGCATACTAGTGCAATTGTGTGTTTCATCAGTATACTAGTGCAATAGTGTGTCTCATCAGTATACTAGTGCAATGGTGTGTCTCATCAGTATACTAGTGCAATGGTGTGTTTCATCAGCATACTAGTGCAATGGTGTGTCTAATCAGTATACTAGTGCAATGGTGTGTCTCATCAGTATACTAGTGCAATGGTGTGTCTCATCAGTATACTAGTGCAATGGTGTGTCGCATCAATATAATATCACAATGGTATGTCTCATCAATATATTGGTGCAACGGTGTGTTTCATCCGACGTTAGCACATTGGTAAGAGAAAATTCTAATGTCGCTTATCCAAGCAGCAACTTATGCACAGATGGGGTAAGTGACAAGGTCAGATATCCACAAATATTAGGTATAGTGACTCTAATTTTAAACTACTGAACAGAGGGAAGGCAGCTGATCAACGGAAACCAAAACCACAAGGAAGTTGTCCGATTTTAGTACCAAAAGTACATAATGTATTCAGCGGCTTAGAGAAAAAAACGTTAGACCTTCTGGTATACAGTCTGGCACGGTAAGTACTGGTCTAGTTCCAAACACGGGGGACTTCAGTCTCTAGGATGTTATGCAAATCAAACACCTACCACGTCACAGATGGAGTTTGTCAAACATCAGAATAAGTCTGAGCGTACTTAAAGAAATGCAACTAGAAAACGATCTTACGGTTGCTAAAGGTTTTCTACGTAATAAAAATAAACTTCATGAACTTAAATTAAAACGAAACTGAGCACCAGTTATTACCAGGAGATCCACTGACTTCAGACAGATGAGATCAAATTCCTGCACTGTGCGAGTAGAATCCGCAAAAACGTTTCAACCAATATGGAATAAGACACCAGTTTCCATGCTCGTGGACTCACTTGACTGTGCGCCTGTGGTCTGTTATCAGACTTTACCTGAGCGTGTTCTTTCTTTGTGTAAACACTCAAGTACAGTGTAGGATCATCGATAGTGGTTAAAGATACAAGATCTAAAATTTCCTATTATAGAAGCTAAAATACAACCTAATTACACTGTCAGACGTCATCGTGGGTGTGGCTAACAGCAACATGGAACATCGTTTTCTAAAGTTATGTTAACCCTCTGTAATACTTAAGTAATTCACACGACTGAATAAACAGTGAGGATACTGTTGAACCACGTGTTGTAAAAGCAATATAAACAGCTGTCGTTAGCGTAATAAATCCCACATCCCAGAAACGTTACAACACTTGCTTCCTTTTGTAATTTTCATTTTTTTAAATGATATAACTTGGTAAATATAAAGTTACTAAGTGCTTGATGTTACCTTGATTCACGATTTTAATTAAGAGTTTCGTAGTTTTGTAAAGTAAGTACTTGAAAGTGAATTATTATAGTAGCATGACAAACTTATACACATACAGATGTCGCTGTATGAAAGTGAATTATTATAGTAGCATGACAAACTTATACACATACAGATGTCGCTGTATTCCCAAAAAATCAAAACTTATAGAAAGCCTTAACACGCAGTTTAAGATCTATTTAGCGCACACTCCAGGCTTTCTAAAACAATAACCTGTTTAACTTATTTTCAAATATATCTTTGTGTATATCTTATATCTTTACATCTGTGCATCTTAATCATACATCCACTAAAATCTCTGCAAATGTAACGTTACTCTAAAATATTTATTAGTAATTAATGACCGAATTTCAATTTAACAAAATCTATGGATTATTTAGCTCTTACGCCACTGATAGAACTGATTTAGTCAGTGTTATGATTGAACATTATTTGAAATTGTGAATAATTTATTCATAGGACTTCTCAAGCGGTAGCTAAACAAAAATTATTAATATTTAGGTTATTACTATTTTGAATATTAATATATATGTATAAACCTAACATCAATTATGAGTTAAGAAAAACTTGTAAACTATTAATATAATGACCCCCCGCTAGCACAGCGGTATGTCTATGGATTTACAACACTAAAATCAGGGGTTCGATTCTCCTCGGTGGGTTCAGCAGCTAGCCTAATGTGGCTTTTCTATAAGAAAAACACACACTAATATAATTGGAATTTATTTTTATTGACGATCGAAATAGTTAATAAAACGTATTACTGTTTAGTGTGTGTGTTTCTTATAGCGAAGTCACATCAAGCTATCTGCTGTGTTCACCAAGGAAATCGAACCCCTAATTTTAGCGTTGTAAATCCGAATACTTATTGCTGTTCCAGTATTACTGGATATATTTCAGTAAAGATTTTCTATTATTCTTTCTCCAGGTAATAACCGTCTAGAAAAAATAACGACCAGACATCACCTGACCTCCGTAGATCTTCAAGCAGTGGTCCAGATGCTTGGAAGACACTTGCAGAAAATCGGTCATTGCTACGTGGTGCAACAGCTTGCAAACCTGTCAAGTAGAAAGTGGATCTAGCCTACCGATGGAGAATTAACCGAGTAAAAGGTATTATCTCATCCATACAAACTAAAAATACAACAGATCTAAACAAGTAAATGTAACAATTTTATTTCGTGCTATTATTAGTTGTTGAAAATATTTCACAAGAGAAGTAAGCCTCATTTTAGGGCTAACATCAAAGTAAGACAAAGATAATTTAAATAAGCCTAATTTTAGGACTAACAACAAAGTAAGACATGAAAATAATTTAAGTAAGCCTAATTTTAGGGCTAACTTCAAAGTAAGACATTGGCATAATTTAAATGAGCCTAATATTCACAAATAACTTACAGTATTTATAACAAGTTTGTTGAAAGTATTTGATATAAAAGTCAAACATAAAATTTTGTTTCAGATTATCTCTGGACACCTCTCAATTTTACTAAACTATTTGATTGTTACTAATCTTTATCATATTTCAACTTATAATTTAAGTACAAAGAAGAAACTGTGTGGTTTTTCTAATCTTTATCATGTTCCAACTTCATCTGCAAATCAAAGAGTTTTTTTATCAAATCATTTTGTCCAATCTGCGACCAAACATTAGATTACGGAAATACCTCTTGAAGGTGGTCCACGTGATCGCTAAACTTTCTGCGTAGTTTTCTAATTTTTTGACGATCCCCTGTAAGAGCAGCGTTCTTGAGACGGTTCATTAGTTCCACCTCATTGGTCACTTTAAAGAGTTCATCTGAATGGTCAAGGGTCGCATCTTGAAGCTTCACGTGAAAAGAGTAGGACATTATTTGAGATACACACTTAACTGGTTAAAACGAAAGTCAACGATAGAGCTGATTTTGAATTCCAAATCAAGTTTGGGTTGGAATCACTGTAAATAAAATATATACATGATCTATTCTATGTCAAGTTTATGTTCTAAACACTGTAATTAAAAACATGCATGTTCTATTCCATATCAAGTTTGTGTTCTAAACACTGTAATTAAAAGACGTGCATATTCTATTCTATTTCAAGTTTGTGTTCTAAACACTGTAATTAATATATATATATATTTTATTCTATGTCAAGTTTGTGTTGGAATCACTGTACTTAAAAAACATATGTGTTCTATTCTATGTCAAGTTTGTGTTGGAATCACTATAATTAAAAGACATATGTTCTATTCTATGTGAAGTTTGTGTTGGAATCACTATAATTAAAAAAAATATATATATATATTTTATTCTGTGTCAAGTTTGTGTTGGAATCACTATAATTAAAAATATATATATATATTTTATTCTGTGTCAAGTTTGTGTTGGAATCACTATAATTAAAAGACATATGTTCTATTCTATGTCAAGTTTGTGTTGGAATCACTATAATTAAAAAATATATATATATATTTTATTCTGTGTCAAGTTTGTGTTGGAATCACTATAATTAAAAATATATATATATATTTTATTCTGTGTCAAGTTTGTGTTGGAATCACTATAATTAAAAGACATATGTTCTATTCTATGTCAAGTTTGTGTTGGAATCACTATAATTAAAAAACATATGTGTTCTATTCTATGTCAAGTTTGTGTTGGAATCACTATAATTAAAAGACATATATGAGTATATAAATTAAAATTTGTGTCATTCACGTCCACTGTTTTAATACCCCTCCCCCCCCTCAGGACACACCAGCGTGATTCTTTCTTTTAAATGTCATATAGTGATAAGTTTAACCGTTATTCGATCATCCTATTCATTGGATATCAATAAGTGTTCAGTAGTAACAACCACTGCATATATTTAGATTCCAATGTCCACCTAACTAATAGAAATAATTCGCTTCATTACTTGGAAAGAAAGATGAAAGTTTTTACGAATGAGATGGACTTCTGTCTCCCCATCTGTAGTGAATAAGTAATACCTTATTTATCATAATTACACAAACAATTCCGTGTTGTCTTACTCTCCATAGGTAAGATCCTCTTATCTCTATGGGTAGAAAGAAATTAATGAAAGTGTGAGTTTTATATAAATCTCGCTCTGCCTTTCTTAATACAAATATTTTTTGTCCCAATTTGAACAGAACTACTTTTATGTTCATATATATATGTGTGTGTGTGCACGCGCGCATTGTCCCTCAGTTTTAAACCAAACTACCTCTTGTTTGTTTGTTTCTTTGTTGAGAAGCAAGCACAAAGCTACACAATGTGCTATTTGTGTTCTGCCCACCACAGGTATCGAAACCCGGTTTTTAGCAGTGGGAGTCCGAAGACATGCCGCTGTGCCACTGGGGGGCGAAGCTACCTCTGCACTTAAAAGAATTTTGTTATTTTTGAAGGAAAATTTAAACATAAATTGTCTTTCCCTCTTGTTCTTTTAAAATAGTTTTTTTAAACACTTAGAAACATTATATTATTCGTTTAATAAAAACTCTAATATCACATAGGAAACATCTTTTCCATAATTTACTGAAAGTTCAACATAGATAACGAACATTTTTGTTTCCACCTCCTTCGAAAGACGGTAAGAGTGACTTTTTAAATATTTTTATAATTATAGTAAAAAGTATTTGTACACGATATTTTCACTTATCCGTACTTTTAAAACAAAAACCCATTTAGACTTTTGGAGTTCTGATATTTTATTATAATAAAAGAGTAATATAGATAAAAAAAACAATAAAAAACACTTCCCTTCTTAAAGAAACCGTTTTATGTACATTTAAAATACGTTCACCCTTTTTGTAATAAAAATTCCATTTCTAAAGATTATTAAATTTGTGTTTTTAAGCCTCGCCTCCAGATGAAGGAAGTTTTTTTATTTCTAAGGAAATTATTTTACGTCATTGTTTGATAGAGAGCATTTTTTATTTTATTTGTTATGACATTAGACGCTCTTTGTGTTCATAGAAAAACCTATCTCCTTGTAGTGAAAGAACTGTCTAACCGAAATACTGTTGTTGTTCTAATGATCTAATCGGACGTCATATTGTAGAACGAGAGTGTTTCGTAGCTATAGCAACATTTTTAACTTAATAGGTAAAGTTCAGTGATTTATATCATTTGTTAAAATAGCTTTCTAAGAACTGATTTGTAAGTAAAATGTTCTTTCTTTTCGCTTTAAAGAAGATATTTTTATTTAGATTTTGAAAAAAAAAAATCACGTTTAGAACACGTGCAGAATAATTAAAACGTAATAATATCTAAATGCGTTACTTATATTTTAAATATATATTATCTAATCTTCCGGCCCACACCTTGTGTCTAACAAATGATGTAGTTATGGTTTCCTTTATATGTCAACCACGAAAGGTATGAAATATTCACCGAACATACACATGTAGGCTGATAAAAACGATACCGTATATGCCGTATACACGACGACGTATATTTCTGTTTTGTATTAAATTGCTTTAGAGTGAGATGTGCAATAATTTCAATCAAAACAAATGTCATTTAAACAAATTTTTTGTCCCTCGCTGGTACAGCGGCAAGTCTACGGATTTACAATAATAAATTCAAGGGTTCGATTTCCTTCGGTGGACTCAGCAGATAGCCCGATGTGGCTTTGCTATAAGGAAAACACACACACACCAAAGTTTCGTAACCAAAGTCTTCGTTTACGATATGCGGTTGGTTTACTTGTGTGAGGTTTTAGAAATACAAATATACTGTTCATTACGCCAGGTTTTGGTTTAAGTACAAAGCGGCACAACGAGCTAGTTGTGTTGGACCCACCAAGGGTATCGAAACCCATCTTTTATCTTTATAAGCCTTCTGACTTATTAGATTTTTCATATCAAGATTTTCAGCCACATTATTTGTTTGGTTTAATGGTGCACATAATGCGCACTAAGGAAAACATTACGTCATCAGATGTATTCACTGTCGTCTTAAAACAAAAGTGAAGTGAATTGAAAGAACAATAAATGCAATACAAATTAATTGTAACGTGTTAACCATATGGTATCAGCTTTCAATACAGATCACAATGGAGAGGAGAAAAAAAACATCAACATAAATATGGCTTACTTGCTTCTTCAAATCCTTGCAAGCCTCTAGAATATGCTGTACATATAGCTCCAGATCTTTATCAGATGACAGGGAACCAGCCTGGTCCTAAACAGAGGAACTGGAATGACTAGAGATGAATGCACTTAAACAGGGATATGGTAGAGAGAGAAAGACGAGGTAACGAGAATGTTGCGTTTAAAAGCGCACCTGATTCGTGATAATTAGCTCTCAGTTTAGACCGCGCTTTTCTAGACCAATGATATCTCAAACGTTTATAAGTTCCTTTGAAGTTTGATATTATTACCACACACCAAAGTAGACAGTTCTCTCGTGCCGGTAGCAAATAGGAATTGAGTTCATTAAACTCAAATTAATTTGGAGAAACACTACGAGTAATTAATAATCTAAGTAAACGGAAGGATTATTACTCTTAATAAGGCATAAAGGAAGATTATTTACATTAAACCAGAAAAACAATAAATTATATGTGCCTAAACATTATGGTTACTCCAGATAGCCTAAAACAGCTCATTTTTTCTATGATCGCATAGAATATTAACCAAAGTATATTGATATCCCAAATAATTTTAATAAAATTTACTTTCATATTTTGTTATTAACCGAACGAGACTCTGAAAGAATTAAATAATTTGTACTTTAAATAATTAATAATAAATTTCTTAAACTAGACTTTTGTTTCTGTTTACTTTTGCTGCTCAAGGACTACGTGCTCTAACAGTCCGTAATTTAACAGTGACAAACTAAAGAGAAGGCAGGTTTTCAGTACCATCATCTGCTGGGCTACATTTTATTAAAGAATAGTGGGATTAACCATCATATTATAATGTCTCCACAGCTGAAGGGGCGAGCATGTTAAGTGGTAGGATTCGAGCTCACGACCTCCAGATTGATAATCTAGTGCCCTAACCATCAGGTCATGCCAGGCCTTATTTAAATTAATTCAGAAATTCGATAGTATATCTAATTCACGAGACTGGTGTCCTGAATAATTAACAAGGTTATTATTATTAATTCACGAGAATATTAGTGATAACAAACGTTCAAAACTTCAAGTTAGCTAATAACAACTTCAACTGGAAGTTTCCGACAGGTACTGCTGTTGAAATATAATTTGAAAATTATTTAACAAACGCATGTAATAATGAAAATTAAACAAAAATAAAATAAAGAATAAAATCCTAACACATTTTTATAAGTCAATACTGTGCTCAATATATCTTATACAGGCAGGATATTCTATAATATATCTTATACAGGCAGGATATTCTATAATATATCTTATATAGGCAGGATATTCTATAATTTCCCCAGAAGGAAGTCAAAGGACGCCTGGAGGGGTCATTTGTTCTAACCACAAATACCACTATACAGTAGTGTGTTGTCTCTTAGTCAGTCAGTCAGTAGACACTGAAATGATGTCACATAAGGAACGCTTAACATTGCATTTTGTACTATCGTAACGTCAGTAAAACGTGCGCATGTTATGAATTACTTGAATAATGAGTACTCTGTAAGCTACGACAAAACGTGAGATAAGAACTTCCAAAACAAGAAATAAAAGTGTTTATAACTCTTTATTGTGGTTTATAATTACTTCAAGTAATAATTGGATAGTAGACGTTACTTCAAGTAATAACTGGATAGTAGACGTTACTTCAAGTAATAACTGGATACTGTAGACGTTTACTCTTCTAAGTCAACAGCAAACACGTTTACTCTTCTAAGTCAACAGCAACACACCCCTAAAGAAGGAAGTTCAACATTCCGAAGATTTGTTTTTACACTCAATGTTTGAGACTCACCACTTCAACACCCATCCTCAGTAACTGGTTTAGTTCAATCTTGGCTCGCTCACACAGAAGTATAATATTTTCTCTGTGTTCCTGTGACGTGTAGGCCGAATCAGTGAAATCATGAGTTCGCTCCACAACCACATCTAAGGCACTTACGAGCTGTTCCCGGTATGCAGGCACCGCCAAAGTCTTCTTAATTCGTTCTAACAATTCCTAAAAACACCGAATATTCAATTTATTTGTAGCTCGTTAAACGAACAGAATGAGACGAAAAATATTACAGGCGAAATAAGAAAGAAGGATTTCAAAGAGACACGTTTTACTGTCACTAACTGTCAATAGTGATATTCAAACCCTGCTCTAGATATGTAAAAATAATGTTGTTTTTAGGTCAGTAAAAAAGAAGTAAACTTTAAAAGACGGTGAGTTAGTTTACCTCAAACCTTTTTATGGCATTGTGCACTGTGAAATATTGGTCCAGTTCTTCGAGTCGCCAGACCGACGTATTGGAACGTTTGTTTTGTTTCATTGTTGTACTTCCGTTCCTTTTAGGAGTGGTATAACTTCGGTTAGCGGCTACCAAATCTGGAATAACACCGTCTTTTACAACACAGTGAATCAGGTCTATAGCTCTGCGCATCTGTAAAAACACCGTATCTCTATTCTCGCGCGCTGTCTCACAGTCGGGGTGGCGAAGACAAGCCTATGAAGAGAGAAAATAATCGCTCATTTAACTCTCTCTTTTACCTAACTAGATTCATTTAAACTCAGTGAGTGTTGTGTCGATAGCTTGAAGTCATTCGACTCTTTTAATTATAGATATCGTTGACTTCATTTTGTTAATTTGTACGTAAGAATGTGGTACACACAGGGGGCAAAAGTTACTATTCAATTGGTGTACTGGTTTTATACTGGTGGTACAGCTGTTATTATATGGATGGTAGAATTGGTTTACTATGGTTCGTACAACTGGTATTACATGGTTGGTATAGGTGGTATTATACGGTTGGTACAGTTGCACAGCGAGTACAGCTGGAACAGTTTCTTACCAAACTTTGTATGCATTCTTAGAATGCCTGACCTTATTATATTGACCAATTTTTACGGTTATTGTGCTGACCAGGTGTTATTGTCAGTGTATTGAACAAGTGTTACTGTAATCAAATTGACCAATTATCACTTATTGTATTGACCAAGTGTTACTGTAATCATATTGACCAATTATCACTGTTATTGTACTGACCAAGTGTTACTGTCATCATATTGACCAATTATCACTGTTATTGTACTGACCAAGTGTTACTGTTATCATATTGACCAATTATCACTGTTATTGTACTGACCAAGTGTTACTGTTATCATATTGACCAATTATCACTGTGATTGTACTGACCAAGTGTTACTGTTATCATATTGACCAATTATCACTGTTATTGTACTGACCAAGTGTTACTGTTATCATATTGACCAATTATCACTTATTGTATTGACCAGGTGTTACTGTTATCATATTGACCAGGTGTTACTGTTATAATATTGACCAATTATCACTGTTATTGTACTGACCAGGTGTTACTGTAAGTGTATAGACCAAGTATTACTCTTATTGTATTAACAAGGTGTTACTTTTATCACGTTCCATAATTAACACAGACGTGACACAAAAAAAAAACGTTTTGAGTATGAATATTATGGTTTATTTATCTTGACTTCAATGATACTTGACACAACGCCAGTAATATTCAAGATGCTCCTATAAAAAATAAATACAAGTAGATGTTTGTGAGAAGATTCGTATGAGAAGTCACTAAAATCAATATCTGGTCACCATGGCAACAGCATAGACTAGCACAGCCCGAAGTCTTCCTATAAAGTAAATGCAACAGCCAATGTCCCTTTCAGCCAATTTATCGTCCCTCCGTTTTCTTAGTCACTCGTCCCGCGAGTACAAATTGAATTTCGTAACATTCAAACTGATATTTGGTTTACAAAGTGTGATACTGGCTGTGGTTGATTCCAAACACGGTGAAAGGTAGAGTCGTCATAAAGACCTTAATCGAACCATGAATTTTGTAACTCTGAACCCATAAACTTAATTCTTACCCAATGAGGAATTTAATTTCTTTTTATTTCGTTAAGAGAAATCCGAAGCAAGTTTATATTTGTTTGTTTGCTTTAAAGCTAAGCACAAAAATACACAATGGGGGCTTTCGGTGCTCTGCCAACTCGGGTATCAAAACCCGATTTCAACATGTTTACTATAAAAAAGAGAACTGCTTTAATGGTAAAAGTGTTAATACTCATACCAGCCGTTCTGAGATATATTTTTGTTTCAAGTGGGTTTCTCGTCATTAAGGAAAACCCGGTTTATAGAGTTGAAGTCCGCAGTCATACCTCTGTGTTCCCCGGAAGAGGGTGCTAAAGTTAATGACGTAGGGACATTCAATGGGTGAGCTCTATTTTTGAATGACATTCTCAGCGTTAAGACATTTCTAATTTGGCAGTAAAACGCTAGAGAGTGAGGTAAGCAGTCAACACCATCCGTCACCATGTCTTGGGTTACTTTTTTACCCATGAATAGTGTGATAGACCATAACACTATAACGCCCACAGAAAGGGCGCACATGTTTGGTGAGATGGGGATTCGAACCCTCGACCCTCAGATTGCGAATCGAACATCCTAGCCAAGGTAGGGTGATAAATACAAGGTCAAAATTTTAAACTTTTATTAGCAACAAGTGAGATGGACGGTAACATTATAACACCCCCACAGCATTGTAGCATAACTTTGTTTGTTACAGGATCTCGAGTAACACAAACAAGATCCCCCTAACTTCTACTGGAATCCCTCATTTGTTTATTGTTTTGTTTTTCATAGATAATGATAGATTTTACCTTTTTAATAACGTTTAGTGATATTAAGTTTAAGGAAAAGCATTTCTCAGTATAACGATTAGTGTGAACCTAAACGACAGTTTTGTTGCTGTCATTTTAGTACATTATACGATATTTGTACTCTGTCCACTACGGGTAATCGAACCCCGGATTTTCATTTTCCAGCTCCGTAAACTTACCGCTGATCCTCTTGGAAGTGAAGAGTGTAGAAACAGTCGCTGTCACGTGGGTAACGTTTTGATATATCTTAGTTAAAAGCTTCGTAGATCATTAATTTTCTTTTTTTTTAATTTTCTAACTAACATATTTCTGATGTACTTAAGTTTGTAAATCTCTAAAACGATTCATTATAAAGTAAGGTACCACTGAAGAAGTTCATTGCACCATTTCTACTCGTTTCCTACCTCAGTTGAGTCAGAATTCATTACCTTGGATGACGTTAGAAGCATCATGGTTGACCGCTGTAAGATCTGTCTTGCTGCCTTCATTTGTGAGCGACGTCTTTCGTCTCTCACGTCCTAAAATATATAAAACCAGTAACATTAAATATGAATCAAACATTTTACTTTGTGACTCTAAAGTAGAATAATGTTGTTACTTCTTAAAATTTTACTTTATCATTGTAACTAATAATTATGTTTATAGAGTCTGGGATGAACAGTTTGCTCTCCGCTAGTACAGCGGTAAGTCTATGGATTTACAACGCTAAAATAAGGGGTTCGATTCCCTTCGATGGGCTCAGCAGATAGCCCGATATGGCTTTGCTAGGAGAAAAGACACACACATGAACAGTTGTCTTGTGGTAAATAAGTTATAAAAGTTGGCGAAGTAGATTGCCATTTAAAAAAGAGTTCCATTTGTATAATTAAAAATGTATTTATAGATGTCGCTTCTCGAAAATACGAGACTTTATTATTGAAAACAATACTTTACGTGTTTTATATACGAGCTACAAATTCAAGGTTCTCAACACAGCAATCTTCTGAACTAGTCAGTGATTCTATCTGATTAGCGCGAAAGTTTTGGATCTCCTCAGACTCCATCATTGAAATAGAAACTAGAGATCAGAGTTCATTCAGCTCAGAACACTCTGAATTTGGCATAAGCAGAATTCAGGTCATTCTGAAGTGCAGAAGATGGCTTAGTGACCATCTAGGTCAGGCCAGTCTTTGCGTAGTAAGAGGAACAAGGAGTCATTCTAATAATTATAATTTTATGTTCCCGAACTGGGGTACTCTCAACTTAGGTAATTGTGATTGTACGTTTTAACGCAAAACTCGCACGAGCTCATACTGAGCATGCTAAAAGCAGAGAAGGGTTATTTTATATGTACCGATACAGATGTTTTATAAAAACAGACACAGGCCAACTTAAGTATACGTTAGAGCAAAGACAGGTCATTTTATGTATATACAAGAACAGAGACTGGCCAATCTAAGAACGAGTTACGACAGAACGGGCCATCAGGAGGAGGCAGGCCACTTTCGGTTTGTATAAAGATGATAAAAGGAAATACAGTTGAGGTCTTTTACTGATGGTCATTAGAACTCCAACACATTACGGCCATTTTGATTTTTGTAAAAGCGCTCGGTCAGCACTAGTATCAGCAGCAAGTGTTAGAACACTCTGTAAAAAATAATGTCACACAGAACCTAAAATCTGGATATTATTTGATGTTCCACCTGAATTACTCGTGGAGTTATATGTTGAAGAGCAGTGATCGTTATTAAATGTTGTCCGTCGCTATGATTGCCTTCTGACCACTAGCCAAACATTTTACACACCCAAGACACGTTAACACCGAATATTATTTAAGATAAGTAAATACGACGTAAAATATATTTTGAAAAATCAGAGATCTGCAGACTAGATCCTGGGAAACCCCGAAGAGATACAAAAAGTATCCAACATGACAATGTATGTTTCTTTCACCATCTTACTACTGATATCTGTCGTGTGATTGGCTGTTTGCCTCATCATTCTACTACTGCTATCTGTCGTGTGATTGGCTATTTGCCTCATCGTCCTACTACTGCTATCTGTCGTGTGATTGGCTGTTTGCCTCATCGTCCTACTACTGCTATCTGTCCTGTTATTAACTGGTTGTTTTCTGTTTTGAGGTTATTTCATGACTCTCTCATCTTCAAATTTGTTTTGTAGTTTTCTATTTGTTGTTGAGAAGTAAGTTCTCTGAATGGTTATATCTGTTTTGAATTGCCTGTTTTTTATTTTATTTTAAAGAATATTTTGTGACTGAATGTTTACTATTTTGTGACTGAATATTTATATTTTGTGACTGAATGTTTACTATTTTGTGACTGAATGTTTGCTATTTTGAAGTGTGTTTATTATTTATTGTTTTTTTTTTTAAATACGCTCGGTTTTGTCTGTTTATAATTTTCAAGTATATTTTGCGATTCGCAGTTTGTTATTCTTATGTATATGAATTTGTTCTTCTTTGTTCTGAGGTGTATTTAGTGATTGCTTATTTGTTATTAGTTTATTTGAAACTACGTTTTGCCGTCGTCACTGTTTTAAACTGTATTTTGCTACAGCGTCTTTCTTTCTTTGATATACACATTGTTGTTCGGAGGTAGGTTTTGCAATTCTCTGCTCAATATTTGAAACATTTTTCTCTATTCATTATTTTAAGGTATATATCATTCAGTTAGAAATCATGCTACTTATTCTTATCAGGATATGAAGAGAAGCAAATAAAAATATGGTCCCCTGAACTCTCTTTAGTAATAGAAGTAATTTTATTGGCTAATTAGTAGATCCATTTCCTCAAATGAGGATGAAGAACATCCGTTACTCTAGTGTGATCGCGAAGAGCTTGTTCGATATAAATGTCACAAAATACATACTAGATGTTCACGATACGAAACAATTATAATTATGTAATTATAAACAACACAGTAACTGTTTTAACATCTAACTTATTTACAGTAACTGTTTTAACATCTAACTTGTTTACAGTAACTGTTTTAACATCTAACTTATTTACAGTAACTGTTTTAACATCTAACTTATTTACAGTAACTGTTTTAACATCTAACTTGTTTACAGTAACTGTTTTAACACCTAACTTATTTACAGTAACTGTTTTAAAATCTAACTTATTTACAGTAACTGTTTTAACATATAACTTATTTGCACACCTTTCGGTACCGGCGGGGACCATATATTTAAAACTTTCTGTTTTATATGTGATAATACTCAGTTGTAAATAAATTACACAAAATCGACAGAAATTATTAATTTTCTATCTATAACTCCCAGGAAATAATTGAATTACCTTACATAGTAGGATCAATAGACATTTGTGTTTAAATAATTGAATTACCTTACATAGTAGGATCAATAGACATTTGTGTTTAAATAATTGAATTACCTTACATAGTAGGATCAATAGACATTTGTGTTTAAATAATTGAATTACCTTACATAGTAGGATCAATAGACATTTGTGTTTAAATAATTGAATTACCTTACATAGTAGGATCAATAGACATTTGTGTTTAAATAATTGAATTACCTTACATAGTAGGATCAATAGAAATTTGTGTTTAAATAATTGAATTACCTTACATAGTAGGATCAATAGACATTTGTGTTTAAATAATTGAATTACCTTACATAGTAGGATCAATAGAAATTTGTGTTTAAATAATTGAATTACCTTACATAGTAGGATCAATAGACATTTGTGTTTAAATAATTGAATTACCTTACATAGTAGGATCAATAGACATTTGTGTTTAAATAATTGAATTACCTTACATAGTAGGATCAATAGACATTTGTATTTAAATTCATCCCCACCTTCAAGAGACTAAGCGATAAGATTCACGCTTTATTACACTAAATAAGGGGTTTGATACCCGTGATTGGTACAGAAAACATTGTGTAGCTTTGCGCATGATAACAAAGAAATAAAATTCCGTTTAAAGTTCTTGTGTGACTAGGTTTCATTAGTCTCTGTAAATGAAAACGAATCCATAAAAGTTCTCAAGTGGCGCAGCGGTATGCCTGTGGACTTACAACGCTAAAATGCAGGTTTCGATACCTGTGGTAGAAAGAGCACAGACAGCTTATTGTTATAGATTGTTCACATAGATCCCCATCAATAGTTCTAAATTCAAGAAACTTTGTTACTGTGGTTTTTTTTTCACAATAACTTATATTATTTTTCCATGTATAGATAGATACATTTATAATCATTGAAAATAAATGTTTGTTTTATGAAAATATCAGAGAACAGTCCAACTAGTAGACTTCCATCTCATATGACCAGCTAAGTTATAGGATAAGTTATACAAAACGACTTTGTCTATCCCGATTTGCTTCCTATAGTGTCCTGTCTTCGGCAAGTAGTTTCGATTTTTAAACAACGAGACGGAAAGCGTAATTTGGAAAATTGTTACCGGTTAAATTCTGGAATATAACCTAATTTCCGTTATTTGTATATACGTATAACGTTCATTATATCCGGATTCTTTCAAGATAAGTTCATTCACTTTTACTTGATACAGAACCTCTAATATCAATAACAGTTTAGTCCTAACTCCACGAAGTTTCTTCGATTTTTTTATTTTTGTCGTTAAGTCCGACACTAAAACGTCACAATATTTAGTTAGCAAAACTCTCTTTTTTTATGTCAAATGAAAGAAAAACAACTTCATCGTAACAGGTTGAGAGCTTTAGTTATATTATTTAATAATATTTTCAAAAAAATTTGAAAGTTTCAAATTATTTATCAAACTCATTTCACAGGAATAAACTAGTTCATAAACTAGTTCATCGTACAGTAATTTACTTAACTGAACTTAAAGTTTCACTAGAAACTTTATATAACTATTTAATATTTGATGTTTATCCAGAAGAGTACTTCTGGGTTTTAAGTTGTTTTTCACTTTTGAAATGTTCATTTATCAATGAGATAATACTTCCATTTGACGAGTTATCACGAAGCCTATTGTATATATATTGTATATTTAATAAACATTGTCCTCTTGTATTTTATAGATGTGACGACTGCAGAGGTCGTTTCGTTGTTCGGAATGTTCTATCTTACAAAAGGTATTCACAAAAGAAGGTGAAACTAACCAGGAATGTTAAGTATTTCATGTTTATGTAACTTTTGCAGTTGCCACATGTTGCAACCAAGGGCACCACTGTGGGTTTTTTTTTTTTTTTTGCACGTTTCAAATGGGTATAATTAAGCCTATTGTTTGTCGTGCGGTTCATTCTATCAATTTGAAACTGACAAGCGTGCAGAAAGTGGGACCAAGAAAAATGTTACTAGAAGAAGGCATGCCGTAACGAGGCCTAGACATCAAATACTACTTTGATTACTGCCTTTCTACTTGTGTCAAGAATTACCATGTCGTTCATGAACAGGAGAATATATCGTTTTGGAAGGAAACTGACAGATTTTGAAAGTTGCAAGTGAAAGAATAATAAGAAAGTCTGAACCCTGACTGTAGTCAGTTTCTTTTCTTAATACTCCACTGATTCCTTGAAACACGGTGAACAGAAAATCGCCCGCAGTAGACAGCCAATAAAAACTAAGAGTATGAACAAATCACCCAGCGGGTATTGTAGGAAAGAAATTCCAACTATACTTCCAGAATAAAATGTAACCCTCTGATTTCCGGTTCGGTTCGAATGCTGTTCAGTTATGTTGCCAAACAATAAATGATTTATTCTTGTTGTACAGTGTACATAGAATGTGGGAAATTAATATGGCTGATTGGACAGATCCACTGAATCATATGGAAGGTAAAGCATAACTCTTACATGGATAAATGTTGCTAAGCAACGACGATGGTTGTTGTCATGACAATATTTTTACACATTCGCTGCCTTCACAACTAGGATTAACAACATTCCTTACTGGTTAATAATCAATACGTCCTTGTTAACATATTTGGTTTTTCTGTGAGTAATGTATAATATTTATTTCATTGAAATTTCTTCAGTGAACGCGATTTTATTAAAGTACCCCAGGGAAGAAAAAAAATCATTTATTAATTTTCATAATCTAATTTTCATATCAAATCGGTATCAATATAGAATATAGAATGACATTCAAATAACTTTACGACTTCAGTACAAATATAGAATATAGAATAACATTCAAATAACTTCACGACTTCAGTACAAATATAGAATATAGAATAACATTCAAATAACTTCACGACTTCAGTACATCAAGGTGAAGCTGTTGTGAACATTTAATTGTGACGTCACATGTAGATAGATGCTCGCGTTTCGGAATAATACTAATTAGTACATATAACGTATAACTCGTATTTTATTTCACTTTAATTTATTCTTAACAAAAAAACATAGAATAATGTTCTGGGACTCTATAGGACCAGTTGGTCCATGTCGGTTGTTCTACATTCTAAACTAAATTGACTTAAAATAAATTCAAAGCTAGCCCTTATCTTTCATGTACATATCTTTCATGTACATATCTTTCATGTACATATCATTCATATACATATCATTCATCTACTTATCATTCATGTAAATATCATTCATGTACATATCATTCATGTACACATCATTCATGTACATATCATTCATATACATATCATTCATGTACATATCATTCATGTACTTATCATTCATGCACTTATCATTCATGTAAATATCATTCATGTACATATCATTCCTGTACATATCATTCCTGTACTTATCATTCTTGTACATATCATTCATGCACTTATGATTCATTAAATTATACTTATAATTCACATTATGATAATCCACATATATTATCTTACACATATCATAACTTAAACCCATCTACCATTTATTTGTCCAATTCGCTAAATGATTTAAATTCTTTTGTAAATCAGCAGCATCCTCTTCACAGCTAGCAACACCTTAATATCATCAGAAAATTTAAGTAATTTATTGATTATTCCTTCATCATGTCAATAATGTAAATAAAAAAGAACTAAGGTCCTAAGTCAAAACCCTGAGATACCCCCCATGTTACATTAATCTTGTTTGACTGAACTCCATCTGTAACAATTCATCCAGCCATTCTTCTGTTCTATTTACTAACTTATAATCTATACCTACAATCCTTTTATGAGGCTCTTTGTCACATACTTTCTAAAAACCCAGATACATTAAATCTACCCTTCCCTCATCTACATAAGTAGTAACATCTTGAGACACTATCAAAAGATTTGTTAGGCAATATTTTCCCTAAGTGAAATCATGTTCACTATCCGATAAAAAAATTAATTTTGTTAAACGGTTTTGTAAAGGATCTTTTATCAGACTTTCCAAAAGGTTTTCCACAACTAATGTAACACTAACGAGTTTATGGTTTTAAATACTTCCCTTGAAAAAAACAAGTTACATCAGCCAACTTCCAGTCCTCTGCTTCCTGTCCAGTATTCAAGGACTGAGAAAAAGTAGCAGCAAGTGGTTCACATATCCAATCTTTAAACCCTTGAGGAATTATTATCTGACCCAAGTAGCAGCAAGTGGTTCACATATCCAATCTTTAAACCCTTGAGGAATTATCATCTGACCCAAGTAGCAGCAAGTGGTTCACATATCAAATCTTTAAACCCTTGAGGAATTATCATCTGACCCAAGTAGCAGCAAGTGGCTCACATATCCAATCTTTAAACCCTTGAGGAATTATTATCTGACCCAAGTAGCAGCAAGTGGTTCACATATCCAATCTTTAAACCCTTGAGGAATTATCATCTGACCCAAGTAGCAGCAAGTGGTTCACATATCAAATCTTTAAACCCTTGAGGAATTATCATCTGACCCAAGTAGCAGCAAGTGGCTCACATATCCAATCTTTAAACCCTTGAGGAATTATTATCTGACCCAAGTAGCAGCAAGTGGTTCACATATGCAATCTTTAAACCCTTGAGGAATTATTATCTGACCCAAGTAGCAGCAAGTGGTTCACATATCCAATCTTTAAACCCTTGAGGAATTATTATCTGACCCAAGTAGCAGCAAGTGGTTCACATATCCAATCTTTAAACCCTTGAGGAATTATCATCTGACCCAAGTAGCAGCAAGTGGTTCACATATCCAATCTTTAAACCGTTGAGGAATTATCATCTGACCCAAGTAGCAGCAAGTGGCTCACATATCCAATCTTTAAACCCTTGAGGAATTATTATCTGACCCAAGTAGCAGCAAGTGGTTCACATATGCAATCTTTAAACCCTTGAGGAATTATTATCTGACCCAAGTAGCAGCAAGTGGTTCACATATCCAATCTTTAAACCCTTGAGGAATTATTATCTGACCCAAGTAGCAGCAAGTGGTTCACATATCTAATCTTTAAACCCTTGAGGAATTATCATCTGACCCAAGTAGCAGCAAGTGGTTCACATATCCAATCTTTAAACCCTTGAGGAATTATCATCTGACCCAAGTAGCAGCAAGTGGTTCACATATCCAATCTTTAAACCCTTGAGCAATTATTATCTGCCCCAGACGCTTCGTCATCTTTAAATTTCTCAGTTTTCTTTCTTAACCAGTTCAAAACTAATACAGTTTGTTTGATCTCATTTCCCTCTATAAACTGTTCAAGTATAGATACTACTCAGATGTTTGTTAGTAAAACCTGAAGGAAAAATTAATAACCAAGTCATCTCATAACTATCAGATACGACCTTACCTTTATCGTCCGTCAATGGTTCTACCACAATCCAATCATTTTATTTTAATGTGTTTAAAGAATTCCGTATTGTTACTTTCAGCGAACCTTTTCTCCTACATTCTAATTTGATGTTCTAATTTCCCCTTTCACCAACTGTCTTTTTGTTCTATAATCTGATATGTCTTCCGTCATATACCAATTAATTTAAATTTATAATGCATTTCTTTAATTTTTCTCTCTTACATTCTATATGAGCCAACCTGGTTTTCTACTCGTTGCTATCATTTTATTTCTGTAAGGATTAAGTTTACCTCCAATATATAAAAATTATCTTTAAAAATGTCCCACATCTGATCAGTTATCCAGTTCACAACAAATAATTCTTGTTACGTTTCTTTAAGATCTGTTTTGAACTTACAATCAGAATATAGTCATGCTATATATTATATAAAATTACAACCAGAATATAATCATATAACATATTATATAAAACTTACAACCAGAATATAATCTTATTACATATTATATGAAACTTACAACCAGAATATAATCATGTTACATATTATATGAAACTTACAACCAGAATATAATCATATTACATATTATATGAAACTTACAACCAGAATATAATCATATTACATATTATATAAAACTTACAACCAGAATATAATCTTATTACATATTATATGAAACTTACAACCAGAATATAATCATATAACATATTATATAAAACTTACAACCAGAATATAATCATGTTACATATTATATAAAACTTACAACCAGAATATAATCATGTTACATATTATATGAAACTTACAATCAGAATATAGTCATGCTATATATTATATAAAATTACAACCAGAATATAATCATATAACATATTATATAAAACTTACAACCAGAATATAATCTTATTACATATTATATAAAATTACAACCAGAATATAATCATGTTACATATTATATAAAACTTACAACCAGAATATAATCTTATTACATATTATATGACACTTACAACCAGAATATAATCATGTTACATAGTATATGAAACTTACAACCAGAATATAATCATGTTACATATTATATAAAACTTACAACCAGAATATAATCTTATTACATATTATATGAAACTTACAACCAGAATATAATCATGTTACATAGTATATAATTATAAATCTTTCCTTATCGTCAACTACAGCAGAACGATGGAGCTCATACAGCAATGATCACTTGCAACCAGATTCATAATACTTGAAGTAAAAATGTATCTCAGAATGGCTGGCATGAATGTTAAAACGTTTACTCATAAAGCAGAGAACACCGTTTTCACCTTCCTAGTTCATCTTCAGGTTCACAGATGTTCGTTCTCCTATTTCAACACTCTCAGTCAGTACTGTATTTGATATTTCAATAAATCTAAAATAGTATTGTTTCTAATAGGTCACTTGACTGATTGGTAAGGAAAACCATTCTGAACAGTTTCCAACAACCTTTCTCTCTCATAGTTTGACTCCAGCATTTCCCAATCTATATGTGAAATTAAAATCATCCATAATTATGACTTCGTTAATATCTGAAGTCTTAACCTCAATGTAAACTTTATCACTAATTTCGTCAGCATCATTTGGCACTCAACCCGTAATCCAAGGGTCGCGGGTTCGAATCCTCGTCACATCAAACATGCTCGCCCTTTCAGCCGTTGGAGCGTTATAAAGTTACGGTTAATCCCACTATTCGTTGGTAAAAGAGTAGCCCAGGAGTTGACGGTGGGTGGTGATGATTAGCTGCCCTTCCCTCTAGGTCTTACGCTCCTAAATTGGGAAACGCTAGCGCAGATAGCCCTTGTGTAGTTTTGCATGAAATTCAAAACAAACCAAACCCTTTATACCCATTGATAAAAACCCAAATAGATTGAATCTACTTGTTATTATCTTTTGTATCCTGAAATTTAACAGGATATACCCCATATTGTACACATAAAGCTACTCTCCCTGCTCTTTAATACTGCCCCCGCAAGTACAGCAGAAAGTCTTCGGATTTACAACGGTAAAATCAGGGGTTCGATTCTCCTCGGTGGGTTCAGCAGATAGCCTGATGTGGCTTTACTATAATAAAAAACACACACTTTTCAATACTTTCTCCCAAGTAAATAGTGTATAATACTCTATTTCAAAGAAATATCTGTTATCAAAATCACCAATAGATAACTGTTTCAGTTTTTTCAATTGTATAAAAATCCTCCATACCTACAACAGTACCAGTGTTCTAAGGTCATATATTTTATTTCTTATACCTCTAGCGTTACAACAGTACAATTAAGCCTTTGATTACAAGTTCTAAAGGCATTACCTATGTTAAACTTTGCTCTGCCTTATATTCTTTTAGTATTTAAATTATTCTCGCCCTCACCACTATATAATCCTAGTTTAAAACTTCCCTTACAACTGAGTTAACAGACTTAACAAATAAGCCAGCCCCTACCATATTTAAGTGTAAACCATTCATTCTATAAACCTTCACTGACTGATCCCAAAATTCTAACTAACCTATCTGCTTATCCATACATACTAACCTAAGCCTAACATTTAGCCCTTGTAACCTACTCATCTCAAAAACTAATATTTGAAAGTATCCCCGACAAAATTACGTTAAGAACTTTTCCTTTAAATGCCATTATCAACACCTTGTACTTATCAATCAGTTCCTCTGACCTAGCTATCCCCCCATTATTAACCCCCACATAGACAACAAAAACTGCATCTCTGCTAGCCTCCATTATTATATATCCCCCACTTGTGTCCACATAATCTGATTCTTTTCTTACTGTTTATCCCACAGATTATTCTATCCACGACATGTCAATAAACCACCTATAACTAACCACCTTATCATCCACACCCTTCTATCACCCGTTTTTTTTTCCTTCATTACAATAGTTCCTTGTCTACAGAATTCAAGGGCTCAAATTTGATGCTGAAATAAACAAGCTCATTGTTACTGATAGTCACTACTTCTAACCCTAGATGAATAGGCTCATTGTAACTGATAGTCACTACTCCTAACCCTAGATGAATAGGCTCATTGTTACTGATAGTCACTACTTCTAACCCTAGATGAACAGGTTCATGGTTACTGATAGTCACTACTTCTAACCCTAGATGAACAGCTTCATTAATACTGACAGTCACTACTTCTAACCCTAGATGAACAAGCTCGTTGTTACTGACAGTCACTACTTCTAACCCTAGATGAACAAGCTCATTGTTACTGATAGTCACTACTTATAACCCTAGATGAACAGGTTCATTGCTACTGATAATAACTACTTCTAACCCTAGATGAACAGGCTCATTGTTACTGATAGTCACTACTTCTAACCCTAGATGAACAGGTTCATTGTTACTGATAGTCACTACTTCTAACCCTAGATGAACAGGTTCATTGCTACTGATAGTCACTACTTCTAACCCTAGATGAACAGGCTCATTGTTACTGATAGTCACTACTTCTAACCCAAGATGAATTGGCTCATTGTTACTGATAGTCACTACTTCTAACCCTAGATGAACAGGCTCATTGTTACTGATAGTCACTACTTCTAACCCTAGATGAACAGGTTCATTGTTACTGATATTCACTACTTCTAGCCCTAGATGAACAGGCTCATTGTTACTAATAGTCACTACTTCTAACCCTAGATGAAAAGGTTCATGGTTACTGATAGTCACTACTTCTAACCCTAGATGAACAGGTTCATGGTTACTGATAGTCACTACTTCTAACCCTAGATGAACAGCTTCATTAATACTGACAGTCACTACTTCTAACCCTAGATGAACAAGCTCGTTGTTACTGACAGTCACTACTTCTAACCCTAGATGAACAAGCTCATTGTTACTGATAGTCACTACTTATAACCCTAGATTAACAGGTTCATTGCTACTGATAATAACTACTTCTAACCCTAGATGAACAGGCTCATTGTTACTGATAGTCACTACTTCTAACCCTAGATGAACAGGTTCATTGTTACTGATAGTCACTACTTCTAACCCTAGATGAACAGGTACATTGCTACTGATAGTCACTACTTCTAACCCTAGATGAACAGGCTCATTGTTACTGATAGTCACTACTTCTAACCCAAGATGAATTGGCTCATTGTTACTGATAGTCACTACTTCTAACCCTAGATGAACAGGCTCATTGTTACTGATAGTAACTACTTCTAACTCTAGATGAACAGGTTCATTGTTACTGATATTCACTACTTCTAGCCCTAGATGAACAGGTTCATTGTTACTGATAGTCACTACTTCTAACCCTAGATGAACAGGTTCATTGTTACTGATAGTCACTACTTCTAACCCTAGATGAACAGGTTCATTGTTACTGATAGTCACTACTTCTAGCCCTAGATGAACAGGCTCATTGTTACTGATAGTCACTACTTCTAACCCTAGATGAACAGGTTCATTGTTACTGATAGTCACTACTTCTAACCCTAGATGAACAGGCTCATTGTTACTGATAGTCACTACTTCTAACCCTAGATGAACAGGTTCATTGTTACTGATAGTCACTACTTCTAACCCTAGATGAACAGGTTCATTGTTACTGATAGTCACTACTTCTAGCCCTAGATGAACAGGCTCATTGTTACTGATAGTCACTACTTCTAACCCAAGATGAACTGGCTCATTGTTACTGATAGTCACTACTTCTAACCCAAGATGAACTGGCTCATTGTTACTGATAGTCACTACTTCTAACCCTAGATGAACAGGCTCATTGTTACTGATAGTCACTACTTCTAACCTTATATGAACAAGCTCATTGTTACTGATAGTCACTACTTCTAACCCAAGACGAACTGGCTCATTGTTACTGATAGTCACTACTTCTAACCCCAGATGAACAGGTTCATTGTTACTGATAGTCACTACTTCTAACCCAAGATGAACTGGCTCATTGTTACTGATAGTCACTACTTCTAACCCTAGATGAACAAGCTCATTGTTACTGATATTCACTACTTCTATCCCTAGATGAACAGGCTCATTGTTACTGATATTCACTACTTCTAACCCTAGATGAACAAGCTCATTGTTACTGATAGTCACTACTTCTAACCCTAGATGAACAAGCTCATTGTTACTGATAGTCACTACTTCTAACCCAAGACGAACTGGCTCATTGTTACTGATAGTCACTACTTCTAACCCCAGATGAACAGGTTCATTGTTACTGATAGTCACTACTTCTAACCCAAGATGAACTGGCTCATTGTTACTGATAGTCACTACTTCTAACCCCAGATGAACAGGTTCATTGTTACTGATAGTCACAACTTCTAACCCTAGATGAACAGGCTCATTGTTACTGATAGTCACTACTTCTAACCCAAGATGATCTGGCTCATTGTTACTGATAGTCACTACTTCTAACCCAAGATGAACTGGCTCATTGTTACTGATAGTCACTACTTCTAACCCTAGATGAACAGGCTCATTGTTACTGATAGTCACTACTTCTAACCTTATATGAACAAGCTCATTGTTACTGATAGTCACTACTTCTAACCCAAGACGAACTGGCTCATTGTTACTGATAGTCACTACTTCTAACCCCAGATGAACAGGTTCATTGTTACTGATAGTCACTACTTCTAACCCAAGATGAACTGGCTCATTGTTACTGATAGTCACTACTTCTAACCCTAGATGAACAAGCTCATTGTTACTGATATTCACTACTTCTATCCCTAGATGAACAGGCTCATTGTTACTGATATTCACTACTTCTAACCCTAGATGAACAAGCTCAATGTTACTGATAGTCACTACTTCTAACCCTAGATGAACAAGCTCATTGTTACTGATAGTCACTACTTCTAACCCAAGACGAACTGGCTCATTGTTACTGATAGTCACTACTTCTAACCCCAGATGAACAGGTTCATTGTTACTGATAGTCACTACTTCTAACCCAAGATGAACTGGCTCATTGTTACTGATAGTCACTACTTCTAACCCCAGATGAACAGGTTCATTGTTACTGATAGTCACAACTTCTAACCCTAGATGAACAGGCTCATTGTTACTGATAGTCACTAGTTCTAACCCAAGATGAACTGGCTCATTGTTACTGATAGTCACTACTTCTAACCCTAGAAGAACAGGCTCATTGTTACTGATAGTCACTACTCCTAACCCAAGATGAACTGGTTCATTGTTACTGATAGTCACTACTTCTAACCCCAGAAGAACAGGTTCATTGTTACTGATAGTCACTACTTCTAACCCTAGATGAACAGGCTCATTGTTACTGATAGTCACTACTTTTAACCCTAGATGAACAGGTTCATTGTTACTGATAGTCACTACTTCTAACCCTAGATGAATAGGTTCATTGTTACTGATAGTCACTACTTCTAGCCCTAGATGAACAGGCTCATTGTTACTGATAGTCACTACTTCTAACCCAAGATGAACTGGCTCATTGTTACTGATAGTCACTACTTCTAACCCAAGATGAACTGGCTCATTGTTACTGATAGTCACTACTTCTAACCCTAGATGAACAGGCTCATTGTTACTGATAGTCACTACTTCTAACCTTATATGAACAAGCTCATTGTTACTGATAGTCACTACTTCTAACCCAAGACGAACTGGCTCATTGTTACTGATAGTCACTACTTCTAACCCCAGATGAACAGGTTCATTGTTACTGATAGTCACTACTTCTAACCCAAGATGAACTGGCTCATTGTTACTGATAGTCACTACTTCTAACCCTAGATGAACAAGCTCATTGTTACTGATATTCACTACTTCTATCCCTAGATGAACAGGCTCATTGTTACTGATATTCACTACTTCTAACCCTAGATGAACAAGCTCATTGTTACTGATAGTCACTACTTCTAACCCTAGATGAACAAGCTCATTGTTACTGATAGTCACTACTTCTAACCCAAGACGAACTGGCTCATTGTTACTGATAGTCACTACTTCTAACCCCAGATGAACAGGTTCATTGTTACTGATAGTCACTATTTCTAACCCAAGATGAACTGGCTCATTGTTACTGATAGTCACTACTTCTAACCCCAGATGAACAGGTTCATTGTTACTGATAGTCACAACTTCTAACCCTAGATGAACAGGCTCATTGTTACTGATAGTCACTACTTCTAACCCAAGATGAACTGGCTCATTGTTACTGATAGTCACTACTTCTAACCCAAGATGAACTGGCTCATTGTTACTGATAGTCACTACTTCTAACCCTAGATGAACAGGCTCATTGTTACTGATAGTCACTACTTCTAACCTTATATGAACAAGCTCATTGTTACTGATAGTCACTACTTCTAACCCAAGACGAACTGGCTCATTGTTACTGATAGTCACTACTTCTAACCCCAGATGAACAGGTTCATTGTTACTGATAGTCACTACTTCTAACCCAAGATGAACTGGCTCATTGTTACTGATAGTCACTACTTCTAACCCTAGATGAACAAGCTCATTGTTACTGATATTCACTACTTCTATCCCTAGATGAACAGGCTCATTGTTACTGATATTCACTACTTCTAACCCTAGATGAACAAGCTCATTGTTACTGATAGTCACTACCTCTAACCCTAGATGAACAAGCTCATTGTTACTGATAGTCACTACTTCTAACCCAAGACGAACTGGCTCATTGTTACTGATAGTCACTACTTCTAACCCCAGATGAACAGGTTCATTGTTACTGATAGTCACTACTTCTAACCCAAGATGAACAGGTTCATTGTTACTGATAGTCACAACTTCTAACCCTAGATGAACAGGCTCATTGTTACTGATAGTCACTAGTTCTAACCCAAGATGAACTGGCTCATTGTTACTGATAGTCACTACTTCTAACCCTAGAAGAACAGGCTCATTGTTACTGATTGTCACTACTCCTAACCCAAGACGAACTGGCTCATTGTTACTGACAGTCACTACTTCTAACCCCAGATGAACAGGTTCATTGTTACTGATAGTCACTACTTCTAACCCAAGATGAACTGGCTCATTGTTACTGATAGTCACTACTTCTAACCCTAGATGAACAAGCTCATTGTTACTGATATTCACTACTTCTATCCCTAGATGAACAGGCTCATTGTTACTGATATTCACTACTTCTAACCCTAGATGAACAAGCTCATTGTTACTGATAGTCACTACTTCTAACCCTAGATGAACAAGCTCATTGTTACTGATAGTCACTACTTCTAACCCAAGACGAACTGGCTCATTGTTACTGATAGTCACTACTTCTAACCCCAGATGAACAGGTTCATTGTTACTGATAGTCACTACTTCTAACCCAAGATGAACTGGCTCATTGTTACTGATAGTCACTACTTCTAACCCCAGATGAACAGGTTCATTGTTACTGATAGTCACAACTTCTAACCCTAGATGAACAGGCTCATTGTTACTGATAGTCACTACTTCTAACCCAAGATGAACTGGCTCATTGTTACTGATAGTCACTACTTCTAACCCAAGATGAACTGGCTCATTGTTACTGATAGTCACTACTTCTAACCCCAGATGAACAGGCTCATTGTTACTGATAGTCACTACTTCTAACCTTATATGAACAAGCTCATTGTTACTGATAGTCACTACTTCTAACCCAAGACGAACTGGCTCATTGTTTCTGATAGTCACTACTTCTAACCCCAGATGAACAGGTTCATTGTTACTGATAGTCACAACTTCTAACCCTAGATGAACAGGCTCATTGTTACTGATAGTCACTAGTTCTAACCCAAGATGAACTGGCTCATTGTTACTGATAGTCACTACTTCTAACCCTAGAAGAACAGGCTCATTGTTACTGATAGTCACTACTCCTAACCCTAGATGAACAGGCTCATTGTTACTGATAGTCACTACTTCTAACCTTATATGAACAAGCTCATTGTTACTGATAGTCACTACTTCTAACCCAAGACGAACTGGCTCATTGTTACTGATAGTCACTACTTCTAACCCCAGAAGAACAGGTTCATTGTTACTGATAGTCACTACTTCTAACCCAAGATGAACTGGCTCGTTGTTACTGATAGTCACTACTTCTAACCCTAGATGAACAAGCTCATTGTTACTGATATTCACTACTTCTATCCCTAGATGAACAGGCTCATTGTTACTGATATTCACTACTTCTAACCCTAGATGAACAAGCTCATTGTTACTGATAGTCACTACTTCTAACCCTAGATGAACAAGCTCATTGTTACTGATAGTCACTACTTCTAACCCAAGACGAACTGGCTCATTGTTACTGATAGTCACTACTTCTAACCCCAGATGAACAGGTTCATTGTTACTGATAGTCACTACTTCTAACCCAAGATGAACTGGCTCATTGTTACTGATAGTCACTACTTCTAACCCCAGATGAACAGGCTCATTGTTACTGATAGTCACTACTTCTAACCTTATATGAACAAGCTCATTGTTACTGATAGTCACTACTTCTAACCCAAGACGAACTGGCTCATTGTTACTGATAGTCACTACTTCTAACCCCAGATGAACAGGTTCATTGTTACTGATAGTCACTACTTCTAACCCAAGATGAACTGGCTCATTGTTACTGATAGTCACTACTTCTAACCCTAGATGAACAAGCTCATTGTTACTGATATTCACTACTTCTATCCCTAGATGAACAGGCTCATTGTTACTGATATTCACTACTTCTAACCCTAGATGAACAAGCTCATTGTTACTGATAGTCACTACTTCTAACCCTAGATGAACAAGCTCATTGTTACTGATAGTCACTACTTCTAACCCAAGACGAATGGCTCATTGTTACTGATAGTCACTACTTCTAACCCCAGATGAACAGGTTCATTGTTACTGATAGTCACTACTTCTAACCCAAGATGAACTGGCTCATTGTTACTGATAGTCACTACTTCTAACCCCAGATGAACAGGTTCATTGTTACTGATAGTCACAACTTCTAACCCTAGATGAACAGGCTCATTGTTACTGATAGTCACTAGTTCTAACCCAAGATGAACTGGCTCATTGTTACTGATAGTCACTACTTCTAACCCTAGAAGAACAGGCTCATTGTTACTGATAGTCACTACTCCTAACCCTAGATGAACAGGCTCATTGTTACTGATAGTCACTACTTCTAACCTTATATGAACAAGCTCATTGTTACTGATAGTCACTACTTCTAACCCAAGACGAACTGGCTCATTGTTACTGATAGTCACTACTTCTAACCCCAGAAGAACAGGTTCATTGTTACTGATAGTCACTACTTCTAACCCAAGATGAACTGGCTCATTGTTACTGATAGTCACTACTTCTAACCCTAGATGAACAAGCTCATTGTTACTGATATTCACTACTTCTATCCCTAGATGAACAGGCTCATTGTTACTGATATTCACTACTTCTAACCCTAGATGAACAAGCTCATTGTTACTGATAGTCACTACTTCTAACCCTAGATGAACAAGCTCATTGTTACTGATAGTCACTACTTCTAACCCAAGACGAACTGGCTCATTGTTACTGATAGTCACTACTTCTAACCCCAGATGAACAGGTTCATTGTTACTGATAGTCACTACTTCTAACCCAAGATGAACTGGCTCATTGTTACTGATAGTCACTACTTCTAACCCCAGATGAACAGGTTCATTGTTACTGATAGTCACAACTTCTAACCCTAGATGAACAGGCTCATTGTTACTGATAGTCACTACTTCTAACCCAAGATGAACTGGCTCATTGTTACTGATAGTCACTACTTCTAACCCTAGATGAACAGGCTCATTGTTACTGATAGTCACTACTTCTAACCTTATATGAACAAGCTCATTGTTACTGATAGTCACTACTTCTAACCCAAGACGAACTGGCTCATTGTTACTGATAGTCACTACTTCTAACCCCAGATGAACAGGTTCATTGTTACTGATAGTCACTACTTCTAACCCAAGATGAACTGGCTCATTGTTACTGATAGTCACTACTTCTAACCCTAGATGAACAAGCTCATTGTTACTGATATTCACTACTTCTATCCCTAGATGAACAGGCTCATTGTTACTGATAGTCACTACTTCTAACCGTAGATGAACAAGCTCATTGTTACTGATAGTCACTACTTCTAACCCAAGACGAACTGGCTCATTGTTACTGATAGTCACTACTTCTAACCCCAGATGAACAGGTTCATTGTTACTGATAGTCACTACTTCTAACCCAAGATGAACTGGCTTATTGTTACTGATAGTCACTACTTCTAACCCCAGATGAACAGGTTCATTGTTACTGATAGTCACAACTTCTAACCCTAGATGAACAGGCTCATTGTTACTGATAGTCACTAGTTCTAACCCAAGATGAACTGGCTCATTGTTACTGATAGTCACTACTTCTAACCCTAGAAGAACAGGCTCATTGTTACTGATAGTCACTACTCCTAACCCAAGATGAACTGGTTCATTGTTACTGATAGTCACTACTTCTAACCCCAGATGAACAGGTTCATTGTTACTGATAGTCACTACTTCTAACCCTAGATGAACAGGCTCATTGTTACTGATAGTCACTACTTCTAACCCTAGATGAACAGGTTCATTGTTACTGATAGTCACTACTTCTAACCCTAGATGAACAGGTTCATTGTTACTGATAGTCACTACTTCTAGCCCTAGATGAACAGGCTCATTGTTACTGATAGTCACTACTTCTAACCCAAGATGAACTGGCTCATTGTTACTGATAGTCACTACTTCTAACCCAAGATGAACTGGCTCATTGTTACTGATAGTCACTACTTCTAACCCTAGATGAACAGGCTCATTGTTACTGATAGTCACTACTTCTAACCTTATATGAACAAGCTCATTGTTACTGATAGTCACTACTTCTAACCCAAGACGAACTGGCTCATTGTTACTGATAGTCACTACTTCTAACCCCAGATGAACAGGTTCATTGTTACTGATAGTCACTACTTCTAACCCAAGATGAACTGGCTCATTGTTACTGATAGTCACTACTTCTAACCCTAGATGAACAAGCTCATTGTTACTGATATTCACTACTTCTATCCCTAGATGAACAGGCTCATTGTTACTGATATTCACTACTTCTAACCCTAGATGAACAAGCTCATTGTTACTGATAGTCACTACTTCTAACCCTAGATGAACAAGCTCATTGTTACTGATAGTCACTACTTCTAACCCAAGACGAACTGGCTCATTGTTACTGATAGTCACTACTTCTAACCCCAGATGAACAGGTTCATTGTTACTGATAGTCACTACTTCTAACCCAAGATGAACTGGCTCATTGTTACTGATAGTCACTACTTCTAACCCTAGATGAACAGGCTCATTGTTACTGATAGTCACTACTTCTAACCTTATATGAACAAGCTCATTGTTACTGATAGTCACTACTTCTAACCCAAGACGAACTGGCTCATTGTTACTGATAGTCACTACTTCTAACCCCAGATGAACAGGTTCATTGTTACTGATAGTCACTACTTCTAACCCAAGATGAACTGGCTCATTGTTACTGATAGTCACTACTTCTAACCCTAGATGAACAAGCTCATTGTTACTGATATTCACTACTTCTATCCCTAGATGAACAGGCTCATTGTTACTGATAGTCACTACTTCTAACCGTAGATGAACAAGCTCATTGTTACTGATAGTCACTACTTCTAACCCAAGACGAACTGGCTCATTGTTACTGATAGTCACTACTTCTAACCCCAGATGAACAGGTTCATTGTTACTGATAGTCACTACTTCTAACCCAAGATGAACTGGCTTATTGTTACTGATAGTCACTACTTCTAACCCCAGATGAACAGGTTCATTGTTACTGATAGTCACAACTTCTAACCCTAGATGAACAGGCTCATTGTTACTGATAGTCACTAGTTCTAACCCAAGATGAACTGGCTCATTGTTACTGATAGTCACTACTTCTAACCCTAGAAGAACAGGCTCATTGTTACTGATAGTCACTACTCCTAACCCAAGATGAACTGGTTCATTGTTACTGATAGTCACTACTTCTAACCCCAGATGAACAGGTTCATTGTTACTGATAGTCACTACTTCTAACCCTAGATGAACAGGCTCATTGTTACTGATAGTCACTACTTCTAACCCTAGATGAACAGGTTCATTGTTACTGATAGTCACTACTTCTAACCCTAGATGAACAGGTTCATTGTTACTGATAGTCACTACTTCTAGCCCTAGATGAACAGGCTCATTGTTACTGATAGTCACTACTTCTAACCCAAGATGAACTGGCTCATTGTTACTGATAGTCACTACTTCTAACCCAAGATGAACTGGCTCATTGTTACTGATAGTCACTACTTCTAACCCTAGATGAACAGGCTCATTGTTACTGATAGTCACTACTTCTAACCTTATATGAACAAGCTCATTGTTACTGATAGTCACTACTTCTAACCCAAGACGAACTGGCTCATTGTTACTGATAGTCACTACTTCTAACCCCAGATGAACAGGTTCATTGTTACTGATAGTCACTACTTCTAACCCAAGATGAACTGGCTCATTGTTACTGATAGTCACTACTTCTAACCCTAGATGAACAAGCTCATTGTTACTGATATTCACTACTTCTATCCCTAGATGAACAGGCTCATTGTTACTGATATTCACTACTTCTAACCCTAGATGAACAAGCTCATTGTTACTGATAGTCACTACTTCTAACCCTAGATGAACAAGCTCATTGTTACTGATAGTCACTACTTCTAACCCAAGACGAACTGGCTCATTGTTACTGATAGTCACTACTTCTAACCCCAGATGAACAGGTTCATTGTTACTGATAGTCACTACTTCTAACCCAAGATGAACTGGCTCATTGTTACTGATAGTCACTACTTCTAACCCTAGATGAACAGGCTCATTGTTACTGATAGTCACTACTTCTAACCCAAGATGAACTGGCTCATTGTTACTGATAGTCACTACTTCTAACCCAAGATGAACTGGCTCATTGTTACTGATAGTCACTACTTCTAACCCTAGATGAACAGGCTCATTGTTACTGATAGTCACTATTTCTAACCTTATATGAACAAGCTCATTGTTACTGATAGTCACTACTTCTAACCCAAGACGAACTGGCTCATTGTTACTGATAGTCACTACTTCTAACCCCAGATGAACAGGTTCATTGTTACTGATAGTCACTACTTCTAACCCAAGATGAACTGGCTCATTGTTACTGATAGTCACTACTTCTAACCCTAGATGAACAAGCTCATTGTTACTGATATTCACTACTTCTATCCCTAGATGAACAGGCTCATTGTTACTGATATTCACTACTTCTAACCCTAGATGAACAAGCTCATTGTTACTGATAGTCACTACTTCTAACCCTAGATGAACAAGCTCATTGTTACTGATAGTCACTACTTCTAACCCAAGACGAACTGGCTCATTGTTACTGATAGTCACTACTTCTAACCCCAGATGAACAGGTTCATTGTTACTGATAGTCACTACTTCTAACCCAAGATGAACTGGCTCATTGTTACTGATAGTCACTACTTCTAACCCCAGATGAACAGGTTCATTGTTACTGATAGTCACAACTTCTAACCCTAGATGAACAGGCTCATTGTTACTGATAGTCACTAGTTCTAACCCAAGATGAACTGGCTCATTGTTACTGATAGTTACTACTTCTAACCCTAGAAGAACAGGCTCATTGTTACTGATAGTCACTACTCCTAACCCAAGATGAACTGGTTCATTGTTACTGATAGTCACTACTTCTAACCCCAGATGAACAGGTTCATTGTTACTGATAGTCACTACTTCTAACCCTAGATGAACAGGTTCATTGTTACTGATATTCACTACTTCTAACCCTAGATGAACAGGCTCATTGTTACTAATAGTCACTACTTCTAACCCTAGATGAACAGGTTCATTGTTACTGATAGTCACTACTTATAACCCTAGATGAACAGGTTCATTGTTACTGATAGTCACTACTTCTAACCCTAGATGAACAAGCTCATTGTTACTAATAGTCACTACTTCTAACCCTAGATGAACAGGTTCATTGTTACTGATATTCACTATTTCTAACCCTAGATGAACAGGTTCATTGTTACTAATAGTCACTACTTCTAACCCTAGATGAACAGGTTCATTGTTACTGATAGTCACTATTTCTAATCCTAGATGAACAGGCTCATTGTTACTAATAGTCACTACTTCTAACCCTAGATGAACAGGTTCATTGTTACTGATATTCACTACTTCTAACCCTAGATGAACAGGTTCATTGTTACTAATAGTCACTACTTCTAACCCTAGATGAACAGGTTCATTGTTACTGATATTCACTACTTCTAACCGTAGATGAACAGGTTCATTGTTACTAATAGTCACTACTTCTAACCCTAGATGAACAGGTTCATTGTTACTGATAGTCACTATTTCTAATCCTAGATGAACAGGCTCATTGTTACTAATAGTCACTACTTCTAACCCTAGATGAACAGGTTCATTGTTACTGATAGTCACTATTTCTAATCCTAGATGAACAGGCTCATTGTTACTAATAGTCACTACTTCTAACCCTAGATGAACAGGTTCATTGTTACTAATAGTCACTACTTCTAACCCTAGATGAACAGGTTCATTGTTACTGATAGTCACTATTTCTAATCCTAGATGAACAGGTTCATTGTTACTGATAGTCACTACTTCTAACCCTCGATGAACAAGCTCATTGTTACTGATATTCACTACTTCTAACCCTAGATGAACAGGCTCATTGTTACTGATATTCACTACTTCTAACCCTAGATGAACAAGCTCATTGTTACTGATAGTCACTACTTCTAACCCTAGATGAACAGGTTCATTGTTACTGATATTCACTACTTCTAACCCTAGATGAACAGGCTCATTGTTACTAATAGTCACTACTTTTAACCCTAGATGAACAGGCTCATTGTTACTGATATTCACTACTTCTAACCCTAGATGAACAAGCTCATTGTTACTGATAGTCACTACTTCTAACCCTAGATGAACAGGTTCATTGTTACTGATAGTCACTACTTCTAACCCAAGATGAACTGGCTCGTTGTTACTGATAGTCACTACTTCTAACCCTAGATGAACAGGCTCATTGTTACTGATATTAACTACTTCTAACCCTAGATGAACAGGCTCATTGTTACTAATAGTCACTACTTCTAACCCTAGATGAACAGGTTCATTGTTACTGATAGTCACTACTTCTAACCCTAGATGAACAGGTTCATTGTTACTGATATTCACTACTTCTAACCCTAGATGAACAGGCTCATTGTTACTAATAGTCACTACTTTTAACCCTAGATGAACAGGCTCATTGTTACTGATATTCACTACTTCTAACCCTAGATGAACAAGCTCATTGTTACTGATAGTCACTACTTCTAACCCTAGATGAACAGGCTCATTGTTACTGATAGTCACTACTTCTAACCCTAGATGAACAGGTTCATTGTTACTGATAGTCACTACTTCTAACCCAAGATGAACTGGCTCATTGTTACTGATAGTCACTACTTCTAACCCTAGATGAACAGGCTCATTGTTACTGATATTAACTACTTCTAACCCTAGATGAACAGGCTCATTGTTACTAATAGTCACTACTTCTAACCCTAGATGAACAGGTTCATTGTTACTGATAGTCACTACTTCTAACCCTAGATGAACAGGTTCATTGTTATTGATAGTCACTATTTCTAACCCTAGATGAACAGGTTCATTGTTACTAATAGTCACTACTTCTAACCCTAGATGAACAGGTTCATTGTTACTAATAGTCACTACTTCTAACCCTAGATGAACAGGTTCATTGTTACTGATATTCACTACTTCTAACCCTAGATGAACAGGTTCATTGTTACTAATAGTCACTACTTCTAACCCTAGATGAACAGGTTCATTGTTACTGATATTCACTACTTCTAACCCCAGATGAACAGGTTCATTGTTACTAATAGTCACTACTTCTAACCCTAGATGAACAGGTTCATTGTTACTGATAGTCACTACTTCTAACCCTAATAGTTCTATTTCTAACTTCCTGAATGTCGTTGTTTCCTGATGTATCTCTTACGTGTGAATTTTTAAACTTCTCCTGAAATACTGCTGCTAGTTCGCACATTGTACATTAATTATGATAACCTTCATTTTATGATAACCTTTACATTAATTATAATAACCTCTACTTTAATTATGATAACGTCTACATCAACTATGATAACGTCCACTTTAATTATAACTTCTGCATTAATTATGATAACCTTTACATTAATTATAATAACCTCTACATTAATTATGATAACGTCTACATCAACTATGATAACGTCTACTTTAATTATAACCTCTGCATTAATTATGATAACCTTTACATTATCTATGATAAACTTCACATTAATTATAACCTCTACATTAATTATTATAACCTGCACATTGATTATGATAACCTCTACTTTAATTATGATAACATTTACATTAATTATGATAACCTTTGCATTAATTATGGTAACCTCCAACTTACAAACTTTACACAAACATTTTACATATTCAACACCATCTCATTAAAAGTAAAACCCAGCCCCCAAGTAAAACCCACTCCTTGCACCCGTTACTGTGAACGCTTAATTCCTACACTTGTCTTAACCATTGTATTTATATTATAGCCTGAAAATAAATACTTAATACCAAATACCAGTAGACTATTGTTGATACTGTAACTGTTACCTAACGTTTAAGAACAAATAATAATTTTTATCACTATTTTATTTTCACATTAAAGTTTATGTTTAATTTCATAGAACTAAATTGTACTAACTAACAAGTCACGTAACGTTAATAAAATACATTTAGCCTATCTATATGTTATTATAGCATAAGCTGAATTTAAAACGCCGAAATACAATAGACTAGTTTTAGATTTATTTATTCGATGTTTCTATCCTGTTTTACAATTTACCAGTAACTGGAAATATATTTAAGCCTAAAGTACCGTTATACAGGTTGGCCCGTAAGTCCCTACCCATTCATATGTTATTATGTTAGATTCAATTACGCATGTATTATAAACTTGTTTCTTTTTTTCAGAGAATTATGGCCGATGAAAGCCCATTTACACTTGAAGAGCGTATTGTGACAAGTACACACAATATTATGCAGCGAGAATGAGGGACAGCACACAGATACACTGGATACATAAGATATATGGATGGGTAGGGACTTACGGGCCACCCTGTAGGTACTAAGCCTATTTTAACCTAGTCAAATTTATTTCACTTTGTACAATCTTGCTTTTATTTTCCAAAATTACTATATCTAGACACCTAGTTGCTTTGCGCCATAAAACACTAAACCAACCAACCAACCTAAATTACTTAACGTTTTAATGTCGGCCCTCTACGGTCACGCCCTCTTTCATACACGTAAATAAATAACACTGGTTTACAAAGAAATTGAGGCAAGCACAAAAATAGCTGTTTTAACCTAATTTGCTGAATTCAGATTTGAAATCCGTTTTTACTCATCACCTCTAATTTTTTAGATATGCATACTGTACATTTTGTACACATACTGTACATAAAGGCGTATATGCATTCAGGGTTAATTTCTAATATTGTGTGACTTATGTCTTCTTTTTTAGTTATTATGCAATAAATGTAAGTGATAGAATTACATTATATATATATATAGCTATATATCAAGACGGATTTTGGCAGTTAAGCGCAGCCAACACGTCTCAATCAACAGCCAGTAGTGCACTGGCAGTCAGCGCAGGAGGTTGGTGTCTCTCGACAATTGTGTTACACAATCTTTTGGGTATATATTTGTATTACAATTTCCAACGACACACATAATTATTATTGCCTTACATATGATTTAATTTTACTTTGTTTTTTATCAGATTCTCCAATGGCTTCAAGCTCGTCAAAACACCGAGGATGCCTCAACAAGGCCAATTCTTTCTGCTACGTGTGTGGGGACTTCACGACAGTTGCACAGCGTCGAACCATCACTTCCCTCCTCAAAACTGCCTACTTTCATTATTTTGACTGTAAAATTGGTAATCAGGACAAATCTTGGGCTCCACACATCTGTTGTAAACCCTGCTACAATGGACTAACTGCTTGGTTTAATGGCAAGAAAGCGGCTTTCAACTTTACAGTCCCGATGGTTTGGAGAGAGCCACGAAGCCATGCAGATGATTGTTATTTTTGTCTAACAAATATAACTGGTTTCAATGCATCTTATAGAAAAAAGATCAAATATCCCAACCTTCCATCTGCTATGAAACCCGTTCCCCATTCAGATGATCTTCCTGTTCCAACACCTCCAGTAAATAAGGATCTTCTTTCCTCATCAGATGAAAAAATGGCTCCAACGGAAGATTCTGCCAAGTCAATCTCTTCCGAAGATATTGACTCTTCTTATTCAGGAACAAGTGGCAGCGAGCCACACTGGATCATGCAAGAAGACCTGAATGACCTTGCTCGTGATTTGTATCTGTCAAAACAGCAGTCAGAGCTCTTGGCTTCTCGGCTTAAACAGTGGAACCTAGTCCAGGAAGATGTAAGGATCACCAGTTTCAGGAATCGGAACAAAGACCTTGCTTCATTTTTCGACATGGAAAACAAGTTGTGCTACTGCACAAATGTACCTGGCTTGTTCACTTTCCTTGGTTTGCCACATAATCCTTCAGACTGGTGTCTTATCATAGACTCTTCCAAGCAAAGTCTCAAGGCTGTGCTACTGTACAAATGTACCTGGCTTGTTCACTTTCCTTGGTTTGCCACATAATCCTTCAGACTGGTGTCTTATCATAGACTCTTCCAAGCGAAGTCTCAAGGCTGTGCTACTGCACAAATGTACCTGGCTTGTTCACTTTCCTTGGTTTGCCACATAATCCTTCAGACTGGCGTCTTTTCATAGACTCTTCCAAGCGAAGTCTCAAGGCTGTGCTACTGCACAAATGTACCTGGCTTGTTCACTTTCCTTGGTTTGCCACATAATCCTTCAGACTGGCGTCTTTTCATAGACTCTTCCAAGCGAAGTCTCAAGGCTGTGCTTCTGCACAACGGGAATAAATATCCCAGCATTCCCACTGCACACTCTGTCCATCTAAAGGAGTCCTATGACAATATGGAGCTTCTTTTAGAAACTGTTAAGTACCAGTGGAGTCTGTGTGGGGACCTCAAGGTCATTGGTCTTCTTATGGGTATGCAAGCGGGCTTCACAAGTACTGTTGCTTTCTCTGTCTCTGGGATAGTCGAGCTGTATCCCAGCATTACAAGCAGAAAGACTGGGGGTCTAGAAGCACTTTCGTTCCTGGCGAACACAGCGTCAAGGAGAATCCTCTGGTTGACATGAAGAAGGTGCTTCTTCCTCCTCTTCACATCAAGCTTGGTTTGATAAAGAATTTCGTGAAGGCCATGGACAAAAATGGTGCTGCCTTCCAACACTTGTCTACTGTGTTCCCAGGTCTCAGTGCTGCTAAGCTCAAAGAGGGCATCTTTGTCGGACCTCAAATCCAAGACGTGCTGAAGGATACTGATTTTGAGGAGCTTCTTACCTTAAAGGAACTGAGAGCATGGGAAGCATTTAAGTCAGTCTGTAGTGGCTTCCTTGGTAACACACGCGTACCAAATTACCAAGCCTGTATTAAGAAGTTGCTAAAGACTTATGAGGATATGGGATGCCGAATGTCACTCAAAATTCATTTTCTCCATTCCCACCTCAACTTCTTCCCTCCAAACCTTGGAGCAGTGAGTGATGAGCACGGAGAAAGATTCCACCAAGACATTACGAAGATGGAGAGCAACTACCAAGGCAAGTGGAAACCCAGCATGATGGGAGACTTCTGCTGGATGCTCTTGCGTGACATCCCGGAGGCAAAATACACCAGATCATCTAAGAAAACACACTTCTAACTGTCTGCGGTTCTATGAATTGTGTACATTGTGTCATCCAAGTATATTTATTCCGTCAATGTTCTTTATCTATCCTGTTTTATCTGTAATAGCTGCTGCAACTGTTGAAATAGGCACGTATATACTCTGTATATACTAAAATGAGACTATATAAAAGCCAAAAAACTAGAGGTGATAGAGCAAAACTGTTTATAAATTTGAATTCAGCACACCCAAATTAGTAAAAAACACCTATTCACATTCTTGCCTATTTTTTTGTAAACCAGTGTAATTACTTAACTGGTTGGGGTCTCACAAGGCGCTCGATAAAAACCCGTCATCGAATGTGTTTGGCCTTTCAGTACGGGAATGTTATATTATACAGTCAATTTCACTATTCATTGGTATAAAGTAGTCTCAGAGTTGGCGGTGGGTAGAGTTCACTAGTTTCGTTCCCTCTTGTTTATTCCATCAGGATTAGGGGTGGCTTGCGCCATTAATCCTTGAGCAGTTGTCACGTGACACTCTATCCATTCGGTCACCATTTTACATCAACCAACTTAGCAGTTTTCCAGTTACTCTGAACAATGAGCAAGAAAACTAAAACAAATAATAATGAATAAAACGCAGTGTTAAAATAAATACAACATAATTAAAAATTCCTTCCCATTATCCTGATGTGTTAAAATACGAATAAACTTGCTTAATTCAGTTCACACCGTAAAAGTTGTTGTCAAGAAAATTACTTATGTAAAGATAAGACAGTATTACAAAACGTTATATGGTATTATTCTAGCAGAATGGAAAATCCTTAGTTGAAAGAAAGATACACACGGTTGCATGAACGTTACAATCTTTTTTTTCAGATGTGTGATTCAGATGGTGAAAATGTTATCCACTTAAATGATCTTGTTAAAAAAACTGATTAAATTAATATACCAGAACTCCATCTCTGCTGCTAAAGAAATCACTGCATGGAAATATACTGGAAAAAATACATAAATATACTTATCACCTATTTAAAGGTTTTGTCTTTGCTGATGTGGATTATTTATTTTATCACAATGCTTTAATGACGAACAATAAACCTGTTCAAATGCAAAAATATGATACTAGTTTATGTACACTTTGTGACAAAGACAGTGAGACGTTTATATTGCCTGTGCCCAATGGTTCAACCCTTATGAACATTAGTTTTCAGCACTTTCTTTTATCATTCAAAAAATCAGTACCAATGAATCAGAAACGGCTTCCAAGAAGGGTTAAGAAAAAAAAACAGCCTACAGTGTATGTTTTTGGTTACATTAGCTAAATATTGTATTATGACTGTTAGGAAAATTTGTTTAGCCAAAAATATCCATTTAAATCTGTTGTTATTTTATAAGGGTCAGTTAATAAAAAAAACATAAGTTTTGATTATTCCAGGCATGTTATTCGTAATGATGTCAGTTCTTTCTTTCAAGTTTATTGTAAACTTGTTCGTCCTTGTTCACAACGTTACATTATTGTGTGTCTTTTGATATGAGCAGTAACATATAGTATTAGGTTCATTCAGTTGTATATAACTGTGTATTTATTCTTTGTACTTGTTTTGTATGTAATATATGTGATTATGAGGCCTCTTCAAGAGGTTTGTAAATAAAAAAAACATGGATATCTACCTCCCTAAAAGATAGAACAGCTCAAGTAGAAGTCAACAGAATCTTACAAAATAACTGGAGGAGTGTCCCAAGTATCCGTCCTTTTCCTACTCCTTTACGTTATCTTAGTTAGTGACATACCTTTCCCTAGTGAAACTTACCTTTACGTTATTTTAGTTAGTGGCATACTTTTCCCTAGTCAAACTTACCTTTACGTTATTTTAGTTAGTGACATACCTTTCCTAGTGAAACTTACCTTTACGTTATTTTAATTAGTGACATACCTTTCCCTAGTGAAACTTACCTTTACGTTATTTTAGTTAGTGACATACCTTTCCCTAGTCAAACATACCTTTACGTTATTTTAGTTAGTGACATACCTTTCCTAGTCAAACGTACCTTTACGTTATTTTAGTTAGTGACATACCTTTCCTTAGTCAAATTTACCTTTACGTTATTTTAGTTAGTGACATACCTTTCCCTAGTCAAACGTACCTTTACGTTATTTTAGTTAGTGACATACCTTTCCTTAGTCAAACTTACCTTTACGTTATTTTAGTTAGTGACGTACCTTTCCTTAGTCAAACTTACCTTTACGTTATTTTAGTTAGTGACATACCTTTCCTTAGTCAAACTTACAATTCACAATACGTTGACGACATTGCTGTCTGTAGCATGTCTGGAAACCCACTAATGGTCATGTCTCGCGTTCAGGAAACACCAAATACTGTTGTGAGCTGGATCAACAAGTGGAGAGTGGTTTTAAACACAACAAAAACGCAAGCAATCACTTTTTTATAGGAAAGTTAAAGGCACAGAAAAAACTCTAGAAAAAGTAAACATCTCACTCAGCAACTCGCCATTTAACATGAGCAAGAACATCACATTTCTTGGCATCACTTTCGACTCCAGATTAACATGGAAAAAAGATGTCAACAACACTCCATGAAAAAACACATTTCACATTTGATGACCATAACTAGCAAACACTCAAACTGCTCACCAGAAACCTTCATTCAAATATACAAGGCTTACATCCGTCAGTTAATAGAATATGGATGTCAAGTCACATACAATATGTCTGACAACACATTACAGAAGATGCAAATAAAACAAAATAAAGCACTAAGAGCAGAAAACCGACAACCAACATACACACATGTCAACTACGTACTCAAAATCACTAATCTACCCACCCTCAGAAACAGGATCACAGAAATATCATACAAACATTACTTAAAAGCAAAATACATTTCACCATATAACATATTTCAACAATTACAAACCACTCAACAAAATACACAATTATAAATAAGGTGATTATACGTTTATGTTTATATGTATTTCTTTTCACATCAGGACCAGGACAGGTAAAATATTCGGTGCCTGTCCTGTGAAAGTGGGTTTTCTCAGAGAACTCCCTTTTGCCCCACATCCAAATCTCAGGCATTGACTACAGACTTTAGCTTGGCCTTCTTCCCTTGTGCCGCCTTTATCTCGCTGTCCTTTCTCACCTATCATTTCCATACTGCCTCACCTCACTTCATCACCTTAAACAAGTCAAATAACAAATACAAGAAAACTCCCACGAAAAAAGTAAATAATCTTCCACGAGCGCGGACGAAGAGGAACCACAACGTCCCTAACCACCCCTGTTGGGAAGAGAATTCATCAGACCTCTCAGCGCGGACGAAGAGGAACCACAACGTCCTGACCACCCCTGTTGGGAGAATTCATCAGACCTCTCAGCGGGGACGGAGAGGAACCACAACGTCCCTGACCACCTCTGTTGGGGAGAGAATTCATCAGACCTCTCTGCGGGAACAGGGGAGGAACCATGACGTCCCTGACCACCCCTGTTGGGAGAGAATTCATCAGACCTCTCTCTCTCTCTCCTGCCAAGTTCGTTTCGTTTCCTGTTACTGGATGGAAAGGTCGTCAGTCGTCAATACAACAGAGATATACAACGATTCGTGTAATAATTTAGATTAACTGCATTTCGATTTACGACTTATTGTGAATAATGTAGATAAGAGTGTGTGTTTAGTTAGTTTTGTAGTTCAGGGCTTGGTATTCACCAATAATGTAGATAAGAGTGTGTGTTTAGTTAGTTTTGTAGTTCAGGACTTGGTATTCACCAATAATGTAGATAAGAGTGTGTGTTTAGTTAGTTTTGTAGTTCAGAACTTGGTATTTCTTGGTGAATAAAACTTAAAAGCAGAAGACGGAAGTTCCGAAAGATACACAAAACAATGTTGTGAAATGAAACGTTTTTTTTTTATATCCGAAGTGTAAATTAATTCTTGTTCAATATTTCAATAACTTTAGAGATTATTTTTTAAGAACCATCATAGGACTAAAGAAAGAACAAAACGTTGATAACGTAGTGACTACAGATGAAGGTTATGTGATTTTTTTAATTTCGTGCAAAGCTACACGAGTGCTATCTGTATTAGCCCTCCATAATTTATCTATGTTAGGCAAGAGGGAAGGCAGCTAGTCATCAACACCCATCGCCAACTCTTGGGCTACTCTTTCACCAACGAAAATGGGATTGACCGCATATAATAACGCCCCCACTGGATGAAAGGGTAAGCATATTTCATGTGACGGAGATTCAAATCCGAGACTCAGATTACGAGTCAAGTGCCTAAAATCTGGCCTAACAAGCGATTCTTTGTGGCGAACAAGGTAGACTTCCCGCTGCGCCACAGGGATGCGTTTTAAAATAAACATATGTACATATACTCTAATTTGATTTCAAACTTTTAATTGCTTAAAAATTGGTTATTACACACAGTTTTTATACAACGAGAGAGAGACAAATAGATGTTTCACTAATAAACTCTAGCTCTGGGTATGTTGAAATAATGGAGATTCGATCATCACTCCATCTGAATTATGACGCTTAGCAACCGTCGTGACCTTGAAAAACAAAGGGATAAAAACTCAGTTGAAGTTGTTTTGAAATATCATGATGGTGTCGAAAGTTTATTAAACGTAAATCATATGCACGAGAACAACTCTTTCGGTGTTTATAAAACATGTATGAATATATGTAGTTGTTGTAATAGCTTTTCATACTAAGTATTTCATTTTAAAAAAGGAAGTAAAGGCAAAGTCACAAAGAACGGAGATAGAATTCAAGTTTGATTTGTATGATAGGTTGGAGACTTAAAAAACCAATGTTTCGCCATTAAAGTACATCAATGATGTCGAACAAAACATCATAACTTAGGTAATTGTTTATTTATTACCTAGACACCATTAGGCTTAATGGAGTTATTATTGAACACCACTGTTAACTATAATCTTACACACAGTTAAGGGTTAGATTAAACTCCATTTAAGTATTTTGAATAAAAAGGTCAGATAAAACGACCTTTAAACTCCAACTTTATTTTATTGTAAAGGACTTTACAATAAGTTATATTATTAGATAAAACGACCTTTAAACTCAAATAATTATAACAACTTATAAACTTTGATAATAAGTTATATTATTGGATAAAACGACCTTTAAACCCCAAATAATTATGTTATTAAGTTATTGTATAATTATTTGGAGTTTAAAGGTCGTTTTATCTAATAATATAACTTATTATTAAAGTTTATAGTATTAAATAATTCTGTATTAAAGGTCGTTTTATCAATAATATAACTTACTATACAAGTTTAAGCTATTTATAAAATTATTTGGAGTTTAAAGGTCGTTTTATCTAATAATATAACTTACTATTAAAGTTTATAAGTTATTGTATAATTATTTGGAGTTTAAAGGTCGTTTTATCCAATAATATAACTTATTATCAAAGTTTATAAGTTATTGTATAATTATTTGGATTTGAACGGTCGTTTTATCTCACCTTTTTATCGAAATATGTAAATTTCTCTCGTATGCACTGTTTGGTATTTAAATACGTTTAAAAGAAAACATTTTATTGAAAAATGAAACCTTTGTGAATATATTAATATAACCCACACCACAATGTGCACCATGAAGTTTGGAAAATTTATCAGTTATTATCTGACAACTTTGTTACTTACATCAAGATATCAGAGGTTAATATTTGTTCAATTATTTACAAATATATTTGGATATCTATACACTTATGACAATGTAAGTTGTAAATGCGTCCAAATATAAGATTATTTTCGTCACGTGAATTTGGTACTGATAATTTACCCTATTCTAGTTGATACTAATAGAAAACTATGAATATTCTAGTTGGTACTAATAGGTATATATGAATATTCTAGTTGATACTAATAGGTATATATGAATATTCTAGTTGGTACTAATAGATGTATATGAATATTCTAGTTAGTACTAATAGATGTATATGAATATTCTGAGTTTGGTACTAATAGATGTATATGAATATTCTAGTTGGTACTAATAGATGTATATGAATATTCTAGTTGGTACTAATAGATGTATATGGATATTCTAGTTGGTACTAATAGATATATATGAATATTCTAGTTGGTACTAATAGATGTATATGAATATTCTAGTTGGTACTAATAGGTATATATGAATATTCTAGTTGGTACTATTAGGTATATATGAATATTCTAGTTGGTACTATTAGGTATATATGAATATTCTAGTTGGTACTAATAGGTATATATGAATATTCTAGTTGATACTAATAGGTATATATGAATATTTTATCGTAACAGAAATTAAGTAGTACCTCTTCCCTGAGCTAATTTTTTAATTTTGATATTAGCTCATAATATTTCTTAGAGTTTTTAATGTATTAAAAGGGTAACATTTCCATTTTAGGGTGTCGCTGATCCTTATACTCTCATAATACAATCACCTGGTAAATTTAAAACTGTTGTTTTAAGAAACCATTTTGCGAATAAAGTATTAATTCAATTATATGTATTGCCTGTTCTTTGACGTTTGCTTATTGTATGTGAAACGGGGGGTTAAAAGGCTTACGTGTTGTCTGTCTCCACTGAGGCAAGCCAGTTCTACCATCTCTGTTCCTACTAGACTAAATGCCTTCACAAACTCTGTAAAGTTGGAGACGTTTTCCAGTCTGTTGAAGCTTATAGGTATCTAAAACAGAACAATGTGAGAGAGCGCTATTAGTGTGGGACAACAATATTTTATTTAGGGTTATATTATATCCTATATTAATTTTAATAACGATGGTTCCCAAAATATATTCTATGTTAGCTGATCATCGATATATGCATAAATAACTACGAGAAACAGGAAATCAAAATTGGTTAATAAATATGGAACCATCGTGAATATTTAATATTTCGAATTTTGTCACTTTGATTCTATTTATCTAAATATCATGTTTATGACCTAGGTTGCCCTTTCATGTTTCATGGTCCAGTTAACGTCCACCTTCTTACATTCACTTTGAAAACAAAAGTCTCTCGTTCTAAGCCTAATTTTCTGACAACAAGTTCCGTTAGATTTATAAATAAAATTTAAACAAAAGTCGATGAAACAAAACAAAAATCTTAAAATAATCACGTGAAAATAAAACTCACCCTATCTTTGATTCTCAGCAATTGCTTTACAACAACTGTGTCAGCCAGTATCAACATTCTGGTGATGGATGACAACAGCCCTCGAGCTGCTCGTGCTAGACGGGACCATTCTACATTGTGACGCGTGCTGGCTATCTCTATCCGTTGACTTTCACAAAGCTGCTCTAACGTTGTAGCTGTTAGAATAAAACACAAGGTTTAAGTCTTCGATCATAGTTAACCGCTGAAATATCATGGCCAGAGAAATACCAGCGTTGATCCAGTTTTTACATGTCAGGGTTAGCTAAAATAACCGGGCTATACTTGTATAGTCAAGTAGTCGATTCTAGAGTATAAATATAATATTAAACGATAATTCTAGTTATAAGAACGTATGAAAGTGAGATAAAGAATATGTTAAAGTATGTAAACTACACTATATCTGTCACGTACTATGCTGACAAGGCTTTTCTCAAAATACCAGGACTCATTAGGCTGTCTAAGATACAACAGACGTGGTGTAGGTCTATACCATATCCGTATAATCGATTTCATGACAAATACCGTTGTGGTGTGTTAGTTTCAGTTTGATAAACATTTACTAATCAAAATGTTTACTCTGAATTAACTTTAGTATATTATTCTGCGAATCACAGTAACTGTTCCGTTCTACAAGAAATAATAAATTAACAAGTCAACTTTTCGGTGATTCTGTTCGTAAAGTGAAACATATTGGGACCTTTGGGTAATAAATAGAAGACGTTGGTCAGTAGAGAATTCCACTCTTCAGCTAAGTCCTCTTTCTCAGGGCTTGCATTGTTTACAAAACACTTGTCCAACAAACGTTATATATGTCTCTGATGACAGTTGGTGTAGCTCGAAGCTACAGCTTTCTTATCCAATAAGAAAAAAAGATATTTTTCATATTACACTCCACACTTTCCCCAGGCCAAGTAAAACTCAATATCAAATACAACATGCATACCAGTCTCAAACACGTTTTCGTTTCGAAGATATGTAACAGTAGCTAGGTTTGTTCAAAAACACTACTTACTTCAGGTAATGAACTTAATCAATTAAAGATAAGGTGAGGCGACTCATGGTATCTCGGAAAAAGAAATCAAACACAGCAGTAGAACTCAAGATCCATCTGATTATCTCTTTATTTTCATTATAAATCAAATGAGTCGACAACAGTAGCCTAATATTTGAGTACACCCGTGAGTAAAGAATCATTAGTATGAACTTATATTTACAACTCATATGATGTCCAGATTTGAGTCTGACAGCAGATGGCGTGTTTAACATGTTTAATCTGATTCAGTATCGCTTTCTTTAAGATTAGCCCGGTTTTATAAATGATCACACTAGTAGTGTCCTTTTTAACATTAAACAGTGGCGCTGCTGTTCACATCAGCCATGTTTTTAAATTTATTTTTTTACAAACAATAGGAATCTATTTAATGTTCATTTACCTTTTTAAAGTTAATAAAATGATATTTCTATTTCATACACTTATATTTTAATTGTTTTGTTGTTAACAATAATGTTACAGACAATCCACGAAGCAACAAACCCTCAGTTGACAAAGAAACACTGGTTCAAGTGAGAAAAATTCATTTGTTTTTTCTCTGAAAGTTGAGTCTTAGAAATAAACCATAGATAATTGCAGGTGGGGCACAGTGATAATTTTACTGATTTATATCGTTGAAATCTGATGTTAGAATCCTGCGGTGGACTGAGTACAGACAGCCCGATGTGTCGTGAGGGATCTCACTGTTTCTTGTATCATTTTGTTTTCTGTTAAACAATTCCAACATAAAAATACAAAAATGTTGGTGATTTCCACTAGTTTCTTGCATGCTTATATTGAAGGGTTTCTTCGTAGGTACAAGGTGATCCAACTTTAATTTGCAACAAAAATTTGTACATACATGTATAAATGTATTGTTAACCTCTATGGGACAAGGAACAAATATTTGTGCTTACATATATAGAGGGTCATTAAGCTCTAATGGACCAATGAGAAAGTTTTTTTTTGTGTGTGTGTTCGTGTCGTCTATCTCTCTTCTTTTATTCTACAGACTGAATGAATTTGTCCCTCATCTGTCACTCAGTTCAGTATATCTCCTCGGGTTATTTTGATATTTATAATTATCATTTTAACTTTTATTTCAAGTGTATATTTCGTGACTTTATCAATTCTTTTCTTGAAGTATTTATAGAAAATATTTTAATACATGTTCGGGAGTGATCATGTAAGACGTACCAGTTATAAACATACACTATTAACCACTCACTATACTATATTCCTACATTTTTCAAAGGAAATATAAGTGTCTTTTTTTTTTTTTTAGGACAAAGTTTCATAAAGTCTATGTGCAATAGGTGTTAGTGATTTTGAAGTGATAGCTTAGAAGTGAGATAGCTAATCGAAATCACCCACCGCCAATACTTGAACTACTATAATAGAATAGCAATGGCTTTGAAGCGCATAATTCTATTTTGATGCAAGGGGACACGAACATGGAACCTTAGAATCACAGTCCTGCATGTCAAGACCATGGTGTTTAAAGGACGAGAGACCCTGCTATACTTAGATGCAGCGATAAAAATAATAATAAATTTTTAAAAAATGTATACGTAAGAAACCTCTTATTAAAGTTTGGTTTCCTATGTTTCAAACTAAAAACTCCTTCACAATGTTAATTGTGTATAAATGTTTTTAAAATATTTAAAGAGATTCGGAATTAGTTTTTGCGGATGCAACTTCTGTTGTCGCTGTTTCTTTCCAAAGTCCACTTCCTAAAACTACTGGATTACACATCTTTTCACGAGAATATGAAAGGAATGGGCCAAGCATGGCCGGACGTTTAGGGCAGTTTGATGGTCGGGAGTTATAGGCGTTATAGTATGATGTTCAAATTCATTGGTAAAAGAGTAGCCCAAGAGTTGGCGGTGGGTGGTGATAACTAGCTGCCTTCCCCCTAGTCTTACACTAATAAATTAGAGACGGCTAACGCATATAACCCTCGTGCAGCTTTGCGCAAAATTCAAAAACAAACAAACAATGAAAGGAATCCGCCAGAACAGGCATAAGTAATAATACGTAATACATATTGTATCCAATTACAAACAATATTTCATCCATTAGAGAATCTCTTTGTAGCTTATAAATATAAAATTATTTCAACTTCTTATGGACTTTCTTATGGATTACGAAGGTACCTGCAGCTCTTGCGTCTTTGCAGGCTTCGTACATGTCCACTTTAATTTCAGGATTGTCTTCCGCCACACATTCCCCTATCGTCACAAATCGTTCAACTGCCACGTTAATTGTCTGGCCAACCCGCAGCATGGATCTCCCAGTTCGGTCGAGCCTAATGGACTTTTCTTTGGAACTGCTAACACTCACAGCCTGTAACGAAGGAATTTAGGTGCGAACAATAATGAAACTTTCTCTTTAATAATAACATCCGTAGATAGTAGCATTAAACTCATACAATACTAAACATAATGTGATTAGGAATCGAAGTTAGACATTACCATAAAACACAATGAAATTACAAATAATATTACCTACTGCTCTAGCACATTAGAGACGAACGGGCGTGGACACTTAAGTGTCTTTACGACATCAGCCAAGAGTTTATGGGTTAGTAATGAACTCACGTAGTCTGGATTTGAAGGAATGAATTGAAACGGATAAAGACTAAGCCACATTTTTTTAAATAAAATGCTCCCCAGGTGGCATAGCGGTATTTCTGCGGACTTACAGCACGAGCAACCGGGTTTCAATACCCGTGGAGGACAGAGCTCATTTGGCCTTTTATGTAGCTTTGTTACAGACAAGCAAATCTATACAAAAATAACTTAGAATTATTTCACAAAGAATATAATTATTAATTATTGAACGTTTACTATTCAGTAAAATATAACTATATTCTATATTTTCATCAGTAATTGTTTCTTCACATTCTTCTGTTCACTTCTTCCTGATTCACAGAATCATTTAACTACAACCTTGGTTAATACACAGTGTGGGCATTTTCTAAATATGTAACATCAGCCATCTCCTTTTTCAAAGGCGCAGATAGCCCTCGAGTAGCTTTGCGCGAAATTCAAAACAACCAAAGCTTTTTTAAAGACTTTTTTAAACTTTAAACCTATTCTTAATCAACTAAATTATAAAACATTAATGACCAGTTTTGAAAGCAATCTCCCTCTTTACGGAAGTCTTAGCCACTAAGTCTGCAAGATAGCTTTAGAACTTCATATCCAAGACCCTAAACCACTGATATACATTCCCAGCAACCAATTAGCAACCCTTATATAATTCAATACCACCAAAACTAACTTTATGTTCAATAACCAAAACTACCTACAAATAAATTGCCTAAGTATGGGAAATCCCGTGTCACCAGTTCTAGCCCATATTTTATGACACAAATTGAATCACAAGCGATCAATACAGCCTTACACCCACCACTATACTGGTACAGGTATGTTGATGATACAATTGGTGGATTCACATCTACAGAACACACACTTGGTTTTTTCAGTCATGTTAACTCGATACACCACAACATTAAGTTCACCTGTGAACAGGTAAACAAAACTAACTAAATAGTATTTCTTAACATCAAGATAACAAGAACCGATACACATTTCATAACAGAAGTCTACAGAACAATCACCAATACTGGATTATACATTCCCTGGGACTCAGCGTATGAAACAAAAGAAAAACTTAACGTATTAAGAAACCATATAAACACTGACACAAAACTATGTTCACCTGATAAAATTAATAAAATTAAACAACACTTTATAAACATCAAAACATATCCTCCAAACATCATCTTGTTTTCTTCTAGCCCATATGAAAGCTGTCTTCTGTATTTATATACTCTTCAAAAAAAGAAACGCAAAAGGCAAAATATGAGACACATTGTTAACAAGTTTATTTCGGGTAGTTCTGTATGACATGTGTAAAACTTTGCACATTCACTGCTGAACATCCAAAGTCTGCAAAGGAGAAGTCCACACTCACTAGTTGAAGTTTAACGTCACTCAACGTCAATAACGAGTATGCCCCCGTGAGCATCAATAACTGCTTGGCATCTCCTGCCCATGGAAGCGATAAGATGACAAATCACATCCTGTGGAATGGCTGTCCACTCAGCCTGCAAAGCTGCTGCAAACTGAGGTAGAGTCTGCGGTTGAGGTTGTCGCTGTAACAGACGTCGGTCCAACTCGTCCCAAAGATGGTCGATGGGGTTTAAATCTGGTAATCTGATGGGCCAGGGAAGAACGTTGATGTTGTGGTGTCTCAAGAAGACAGTGGTGAGTCGGGCTGTGTGAGGACGGGCGTTGTCATGTTGAAAATGTCGTTGACGTTCACCATGATGGGTTGCACATGGGGCCTAAGAATCTCGTAGACGGTTGCGTACGGTCTGATCGAAAATCCTACGCAGCCCTGGTATGGTTGAGGCAGTAGACGTCGCAGTGGTGGTCCTATCACGAAGGTGACGTAGCCGGATGTAGCGATCTTGTGCGGGCGTGGTCACACGAGGTCTGCCAGATCGTGGACGGTCACGAGTTGATCCATGTTGTGGGTGACGATTCCTTAGCCTTGTGATGGTGCTTGGATGGACATTCACAGCTCTGGCAACATCTGATCGAGATTCGCCTGCTTCCAAGCGATCAATGGCGTTGTTGCGTTGTGCTTCAGTCCAGTCTTGGCGTAACTGTATTGCGTGTCGGTGGCTTAACATGAACTATAGAATCCGAGAACCCGTGCTTTTTTTAGGATTTTGCACATGTTGCACTTGCAGAACATGCAGATCTCTCAAACAAATGTATTGGACACGCATGCGTTTTTTGGCGAAAAATCCGATGTTTTTCCTCCGTTTCTTTCAAATTGCACAACTTTTATTGTCATTTTGGTCTGACCAATCCAGTGCCTTAATACGTTATAACATCATACTCTGAGCTTGTAACGTTATTACATATATTTATCTTTTTTTAAAATAACAAATAATATCCCTTTGGCTGTTTCTTGTTTTGAAAGAGTATATATTACCATGAAGTACTCCGTGTCTTGTTTTCTTCTAGCCCATCTGTGAGCTGTATTCTCTATTTATATATTTACCATGAAGTACCTGTGTCTTGTTTTTTCTACTAGCCCATCTGTAAGCTGTCTTCTGTATTTATATGTCACCACAAAGTACCTGTGTCTTGTTTTCTTCTAGCCCATCTGTGCTTTCATTCTCTATTTATATGTTACTATCTTTAGTACTCCGTGTCTTGTTTTCACTATTCATCTGTGTTGTCTGTATTTATATTGTTACCACAAAGTACACCCTGTGTCTTGTTTTCTTCTAGCCCATCTGTGTTGTATTCTGTATTTATATGCTGTTACCATGAAGGACTCCGTGTCTTGTTTTCTTCTAGCCCATCTGTAAGCTGTATTCTGTATTTATTTGTTACCACGAAGGTCTGTGTCTTTGTTTTCTTCTCATTCATCTGTAAGCTGTATTCTTGTATTTATTTTGTCACCACTGAAGTATCTGTGTTCCTTGTTTTCTTTAGCCCATCTGTAAGCTGTCTTCTGTATTTATATGTTACCACGAAGTAACACCTGTGTCTTGTTTTCTTCTAGCCCATCTGTAAGCTGTATTCTATTTATATAAGCAATACCATGAAGTTCCTCATCTTGTTTTCTTTTTTAGCCCATCTGTAAGCTGTATTCTGATGATTGATGTTACTCACGAAGTACTCCGTGTCTTGTTTTCTTTAGCCCATCTGTAAGCTGTCTCAGATTTATATGTTACCACGAAGTACCTGTGTCTTGTTTTCTTTCTAGCCCATCTGTAAGCTGTATTCTGTATTTATTTGTTACCACCTATAATCTGTGTCTTGTTTTCTTTTAGCCTCCATCTGTAAGCTGTCTTCAGATGATATATGTTACCATGAAGTACCTGTGTCTTGTTTTCCCTCTAGCCCATTTTAGGTTGTCTTCATTTATATGTTACTCATAAAGTACCTGTGTCTTGTTTTCTTCTAGCCCATCTGTAAGCTGTCTTCTTGTATTTATATAAATACTCATCGAAGCACCTGTGTCTTGTTTTCTTCTAGTCCAGCTGTAAGCTGTCTCTTGTATTTATATGTTACCAATGAAGGTACCCTGCTGTCTCTTGTTTTCTTCATTCAGCTTCTGTAAGCTGTATTCTTGTATTTATATGTTACCATGAAGTATCTGTGTCTTGTTTTCTTCTAGCCCATCTGTAAGCTGTCTTCTCTGTATTTATATGTTACCATGAAGTACCTGTGTCTTGTTTTCCTCTAGCCCATCTGTAAGTTGTCTCTGTATTTATATGTTACCATGAAGCACCTGTGTCTTGTTTTCTCCTGTTTCTTTCTTTCTAAGCTCCATCTGTAAGCTTTCGCTGTATTCTGTATTTATTTGTTACCATGAAGTAATCTGTGTCTTGTTTTCTTCTAGCCCATTTAGGCTAGTATTTATATGTTACCATGAAG